>NW_011494763.1:556005-559537 GCF_000754665.1 Bison bison bison
GGCAGCAAGGTTGGTGGTGGCACCCTCTATGAGGGAGGAAAGGGAGGAGGTTCGGTCAGCTCTGCAGGCCCATGTGGTCGGCCACCACACCCTTGTCCCTTCCCGCGTTCTCCCACAGCACAACTGCTCCATCTCGGAGTCTGGTCTCTGCCCAGTGTAAGGTGTAGCCTGGAGGAGGCAGGTTCCGTCTTCACAGGGTAGGGAACAACAGCTGATCTCCTCACAAGTCTGGCCTCCAGGCATGGATCTAAACCACTTTGAAGTTGTGTCTACCAGGAGGTGACTCCTTTACCTTCAGAAACAGAAAAATTGTTACCGAAACACAAGTTGATGTGTTCAACGCAGTGAAGCCAAACAATACCAAGATGTTAGAGTTTGGAACAGAGAAAGATTTTATTGAGGGTCCCACAAGGAGACAAGTGGCTCATGCCTTAAAAAGCCCAAACTCCCCGAAAGCCCTCAGCAAAGCCCTTTTCTAGGAAAGGTGAGGGAGGGGCCAGGTGAGTTGTTACAAACGTCTTGGTGTCAGATCCTTTGGGCTCCGAGGTCAGGTCACACTCAGGTAAACATATTTCTGTAAACCTCTAACAAATGTTATCCTCTGTTCTGACATGAAAGGGCACGGTCCCCAGAGGCAGCTTTCACCCTCTCAGGTCCGAGGTCCTGGCTGAACAGGCTGATCCCAGTTGGCTCCCTCAGGGCCGGATATCCAGACCATGCCTGCCATTATCGCTGAGGGAGACTGTGCCCATGGCTCAGCTGGTCCTCAGGCTGCCCAGATGGCGGGGGCATCCTATAAAGATTGCTGCTGCCTTTAGATCACAGAGAGGGGGAAGGGGGTGAGGTTCAGCACTGCCTCAAGGCCTGGGTCCTGTCAGTGGCCTTGGTGAAGGCTCTGGAGCCCTGCTGGACACAGCCCCCAGCCTGTTCCTGGGGTGCCCCCCGCTCGCCTCACTCTTTACCTAACCACCACCACTCTACCAACAGTTGGCTGAACGGCCCACTAACGGTCGGTGGTTCATTTGCTGTTGGTTGCTTGTGGGAGGGGCCCACTGCAGCAATGGGGGAGCAGGACTCCCCACCAATGGCTGAGCAGGACCACTAATGGCCCCGCCCACCATAACCGTTGCCTGGCAACGGGGCACAGGTTAAGGGCACACACAATAATGGCTAAGCTCTGTTACAAACATCTTGATAGCCCTTGTCGCACTGGCCAGGGATGGGCTCAGTCAAACTAACAGAGCAGGATGAGCACGGCCCTTGGCAGGCAGCCCTTGCTGGGCCTCATTACTCTGCACCCTGTTACTAGGCAACAGGTCTTGCTCAGCCATTGCGTGGTGCCTCAGTGGGCCCCGCCCACAAGCATCCAACCGGCAGTGAGCCACACCATTAGTTGTCCTGCTCAGCTATTGGTTACCTGCCCACTGGTAACTGTCGGTGAGGGACCACTGGGGAAGTGATTCAGTCAAGGGTCAGTGCTGTGGTGCCCATCAGGTGGAGAGTGAGCTAAGAGGGCGATTCAGGCCTTCTCCTGGAGGCCCTTCAGCTTACCCATCCTTGTTGGGCCAGAGGGTGAGCAGGAGGGCTCAGGGAACAGACTGGGGGCTGTGTCCTGAGGGGCTCCAGAGCCCTTACCAAGGCCCTCCATCAGCCTCGTTCCAGGCCTTGAGGCAGCGGTGAACCTCTCCCCTCTGTGAGCTAATAGCAGTGACCACCTGTCTGGTCATAGTCTTTGAGACCTGGTCTTCCCCTTTGGGCCGCCTGAGGAGACTGGGGGCCAGTTGGGTTGAATGCCTGGCTCCCTCAGACAGCTGGGCAGGGTGTGGAACCTGGCCCTGAAGGAGCTGCCAACTGAGATCTGCCTTCTCTTAGTCAGGTCTGGGACCTGGGAGGGTGAAAATTGTACCTTGGAGTTTTGCCCTTTCTTGTCAGAACAGAGAATAGCATTCATCTGGTAGAGATTTATAGGAATGTTACCTGACCATGACCAGCTCTCAAGAACAAAAGATCTGACACTAAGTCTGCAACTAACCACACCCATCCCTCACTTTTTGCTTTTAAAGAGACTTGCTGAAAGCTTTCAGTAACTTTGGGGTTCTTAGGGCAGAAGCCACCCATCTCCTTGTACAAATCTGTAATAAGCCTTTCTCTGTTCCAAACTCTAATGTTTGGTATTGATGGGCCTCACTGTGTGTCCAGCACACGGGCTTGCAAGTTCGGTAAAAAAAAAAAACCAGAGGCTGAGACACTAGCCCCAAATCCTCTATGACACACACCCCCCCTCTTGCAGCAATAGTAGGAACACCCTGGTGACTTGCATAAAAGAGTGAGCAGGCACCCAAATACATCCTGACAGGAATCAGAGCTGAGACCTAGAAGAGCTTTATGGGACCCTCACACAGCTAGAGGCAAAACTGCTGACAGAAGGAAGCCAAGGGCCCGGACTTGAGTGGAAATCACCTCCCCAGACGACATCACTGACCTTAGCTTAGGAAGGGGATGCGAATGGGGTCATGATCTCCCTGAGCTCATCAGAGGAAAAGTGAAAGTGTCAGTCATGTCGGACTCTTCACAACCCCACCAACTGTAGCCCACTAGGATCCTCTGTCCATGGGATTCTCTAGGCGAGAATACTGGAGTGGATTGCCATTTCCTTCTCCAGGGGATCTCCCAGACCCAGGGGTCAAACCTGGGTTTCCCCGCATGGCAAGCAGATTCTTTACCGCCTGAGCCACAGGTAAGCCCTCAGAGGGGTGACAGCTAAAAGATCCAGGAAGTGGGCCCTGGAGCATCTCTGGAGTGAGGACAGTCAGTTCATCCGCCCCACACCCCGATCCCGAGCAGGATCCCAGAATGTCAAGGCTGGCGGGAACCTCGGAAATGTGGTTGTCTACAGGTGAGCAAACTGGGGCTGAGAAAAAAGGGATTTTTATCCTGTGAGCTGAGACACCCTTCAGCCTCAAGTACTGTTTACCTCCCCTTCCTCTACCCAGGCTATGGCTCAGATGGTAAACAATCCGCACGCAATGCGGGGGACCCAGGTTTGATCCCTGGGTTGAGAAGATCCCCTGCAGAAGGAAATGGCAACCCACTCCAGTATTCTTGCCTAGAGAATCCCATGGACGGGGGACCCTGGTGGGCTACAGTCCATGGGTGTCCTGAAGAGTCAGACACAACTGAGCGACTGACACTACCCAGACTGAACCTCTCCAATTCCAGGAGGGCAGGGTTATCCTCTGTGAGGGCCGCCCTCACGGGAGCTGGGCCACCCACCATGGCGCAACACTGTGAGGCCAGGCCAAGGAGTCGCCGCCACCACTGCGGACGCCCCACGCAGGCCAGCCCTTGGGCTCCCCGGTTGGCGCGCTGCTCGAGGCACGTGGGAACACAAGAACCTCCTGGAAGGACACAGCAAGTCAATCAACTGAGCGCCGCGAAGGCTGCCCCAGGTCTGCGTGCAGGGTCCCGCCCCCCCGGCCAGAGGCAGCTCCCCATTGGCCGGACCAGGAAATCCCGCCCCCCGTGCAATCCC
>NW_011494763.1:559712-561883 GCF_000754665.1 Bison bison bison
GTCCACTCTCGTGGCGGGGCGGAGATTTCCCCACACCGCCGCTGACTCCCAGAGAGCAGGAACCAGATCACGTGCACTCATTTGAGTTCAGCATATTTACTGAGCAAGGATGCAGCCAAGGTTCCGCCACCGTCACAGTTCTTAAGGGCCTTTAACACCAGAACCCCAACTTCTCCTTTACGAACAAGGCACCCGAGACCCAGAGCTGGAGTCAAACCAGGTTCCATCCTTCCAGGTCACGCAGTCTCCATTGATTCATTTTAGTGTAAAGAAAGGTCCTTTGAACACCTATTGAGTGCCATGCAAACTCGCAGGGCCTAGCCTGGAGCCTGGCACACTGAGTGCTTTGGAAGAAGGGGGAGCACCAGTGCATAGCGATCACTCCTTCGGTCTGAGTCTCTGTATTTACATAGGGCATTAAGCATTAGAAAGGCCTAGAAGCTCTGAGCCCTGAAGCATCCCCAAGGAAACACCTGAGACTAACTCTGTAGCTGAGGGTTAAGCTCTCATCAGCTACACTAGCACCACATCCTGTCTGCACAGTTGCTGACAGCCCAGTCCAGACTGTGGGGCCTCTGGGAAGGGCTGGAGGATGCAAACAGAATCTATGGCAGGCCTGGCTGAGCTGTCATTGACGTGTATACTCTGTCCCAGAAATGAAAGCAGTGTTTCCACCCGCCCCCAACTCTGCTCAGGACTTTAGGAGAGGTAGGAAAGGTCAGAGGGGGGCAACAGGAAGTGGCACAGCTAGGGACCCAGGCACCTGGAAGCAGGCTTGAACACAGGACACTCCACACAGTGCCAGACAAACAAGATAACAATCAGAACAGCTGAGGACCCATGACTGCAGCTTCAAAATCAGCCAAACCAAGGGCTGGTCTCTAGGTAGCACCCAAAGTGGTATGATTCAAGAGGCACAAGAAGCTAGCTGCCATCAGGACGTCTCCTTGAGGCCTGATGCTACTGTCCAAACCACCCGTCTGAACCTCGGCTTTGGTAAGAGTTTTGTTCCACTGAGGTACTGAGGGCACCTGTGGGATATAGCCCAAAGGGAAAGTCTCATCTCACTCTGCACCCGAAGGACCTTCCACTCACTCCAGAAAATAAAGGTCCTTCTTGAGTGATTCTGAGTGGAAAAAGGGTGGAGATGAAGGGGGCCCTGAAGGTGAAAGAAAGGTCAAAAACTAGGCTTCCTATGGTTCCGCTGACTCCAAATCTATTATGACCATGACAAATCTAAGGTGGAGGATGCAGGTGGGTCACCTTCGACCGATAAGGAACGTGAGGCTGGTGGTGGCTAAAAGATTCACCTAGATCCCCTGGCCTAACTCTGCCATGAGCCCCAAGTTCTAGAAGACACTCTGTCCTTTAACATGACAAGTCAGGCCTGGCAACCCCACAGTCCACGCTGGCTCACCAGCCTCACTCTGAGTAGGACCTTCCCCTAGGGGAAGGGCTTCTTGGGCCCATGGTGCACCTGACCCCCCACACAACCCCCCAGGTATCAGGTGGGGTCCATGGAGCATGCATGAACACTGAGACCCTGGGGGAAATGTCATCCACTCCAGGCTTTAGTTCCCCCGTCTCAGCTGATTACCAGAGTTAATCACGGATGCAAACACCCACTGAGGAAAGAACGGGAAATACTGGGAATCACTCTGGGCCAAGCATACACATCTAGGAAGACACCTGGTTTCCAGGGCAGCAGCCAAGGCACCACTATCAGCAGGCACCCCCAGGCTGGTCTGGACAGTGCCTCTGCCATCCCCTCTCAAGGAGGCGGCAGGGTAATTCCTATCCCTCAGGAGATCTTGGTCCCCTTTACAACCACACATAATACTTACAAAAGCACTTAGAAAAACTATAAAAAAAGAAGTTTCAAAATAATAGTAACAAATTCAAATTTCCAGCACCTATTCTTCAGGCTTTCTGTCCACTCTGCTGTTTCTCTTGTTGATGGAGAAACCCCAGGCCCTCAATGTCCCTATCACCCTGGCTCTCTTGTCCCTCTATGCTACTAGTCAAAGGCCCCCACCAAAGTGTGGACTCCCCTAAGTCTTAATGGAGCCGTTGTAAGTCAGGAATGTAGAAAGGGCAGCAAAGAGTGACAAGGAACTGAGGCATCTGGTCACCCTATACACTCTGTCACCATAAAGGCCACTGCTTCCCAT
>NW_011494763.1:561983-570435 GCF_000754665.1 Bison bison bison
ACGGACACGCTTGGAGTGGGGCGGGTGGGGGGGACGGTCCGGGATCTCTCCAGAGCCATCCCAGAAGGAACCAGCATCAGGCACGAGTGGAAAAGCTCCGTAGGGGCGGGGAAGAGAAGGTCCTGCCCAGGATGACCCCGCAGGCTCCTGCTGGTCAGCCCTCCTCCGAGCGGCTGGGCCGGGGCCGGGGCGGGCTCCCCAGGAGGGCGGGGGGCCCGGGGCAGGGCGGGCCCACCTGGCCCCGGGCATGCGTCTGCATGTGCACCGCCAGGTGGTGGTTGCGGTTGAAGGCCCGGCCGCACTGAGGACACCGGTAGGGCCGCTCGCCGGTGTGGATGCGCTGGTGCCGGAAGAGGTCGGAGGGCCGGCGGAAGGCCTTGCCACAGTAGGGGCAGGCGGGCCAGCCCTGGCTGTTGCCCGTGTGCAGGCGCTGGTGCAGCAGCAGGCTCTTCCGCTGCTGGAAGAAGCGCAGGCACTCGCTGCAGTGGTACACCTTGGCTGTCGCTGGCCTCCGCCCCACGAAGGGCCGGCGGCCCTCGCGCTCCTCCGGGAGCCAGCGGATGACTGGGCCGGGCACCACCACCTCCCCCGGCTCCAGAGCCGAGTGCGCATCCCCCCACCCGGTGGGCGAGCCGCCCCGGGCCTCCCGGTGCTCCTCCTCCACGTGGCTCCGCTGGTGAATGGTCAGGTTGATCTTCAGGCGGAAGCTCTGGCCGCAGTCAGGGCAGGGGAAGGCCCGCTCCTGCCGACGCGGGAGGACGCGGGGTGGCTGGGTCCCAGCCCCCGTGGGCCGGGAGTCCCCGGCCCGCGCCCGGGGGACGCCCCCTGCGTGAAGCCGGCCGGAACCCCCGGTCCTGCTCCTGGGCCCTTTGGGGATTCCACACGCGGCCCGGCTCGGGGACGCCCCGGGGAAGGGCGGCTCTGGCGTCATCTCGTCCTCAGATGGTGCTTCCGTCTTGATGACCACAGCACCACCCCCTGGCAAATGGAGTCTCGCATTGACTCGTCCGGGGCTCGGCCACCACCCCCGCCCCCCACGCACGGCTCCGCCCCCCCCCCCCGCCCACCCCCGGACCCAAGCCAGGCTCCAGATACACCAGCCCGGCCCACACCGCCTTCCCTGAGCCCCTGGCCCCAGAGTGCTCATGCCTGGGGCAGATAAACCACGCTGCAAAACCAGGAGCCGGGGTCAGGGCTCAGACCAGGGGACACAGATGGATGGAAAATGAAGAGGAGACAAAGACCGGCCCATATCCTTAACCCTGAGACACGCTGGCCTCATGGGACCCTCTAAAGTTCTGATGATTTTAGCTCTGATCTAGGACAATGAGCCCTGCAGGCCCTCACGGCTCCTAGACTGTAAGATGCTTCATGCCTGGACCTGGCAGGTGACTTGGCCGGCTCAGATCTACTGGGCCACGTGACAAATCTACACCAAGCGTCCACCGCCTGCCCCGCACCACGCTCTTAGGTGACAGAAAGCAGGCGTGAGGCCTGGGCTCCCCCCACTGACTCTGAGGTGGGACTGAGGCAGCGACCAACGGTCTCAGCCCCAGCTAGCAGGGGTCGCCATGGCTGGGGAGGCAGGGCCTGGCCTCAGTCCTGCCTGGAGCCCTGTGTTCTCCCACATCCTCCAACTGCTGCTCCTCTGGCTTCCTCTGGAGCCAGCCCCTAACCACACTCTTCTCTGACCGCCCCTGACTCCCAGACCAGCATCCACCAGCCTTAGCTGCCAGACCAGAGTCGGCTTCCTGGTGACAGCGAACCTGGCCCCCCACCTATGAGAATGAATACCTCCACCCTCAACGGGCAACTTCCAAGGTTCAGGACAGGAGTGATTTCCAGTGTTGCTGAAGCCTGAGCTTAAACCACAAGCTGGGAGACCACTGAGGATGAGAGCTGTTAACTGGTGAGCCCCCAGGGCAGCACCCGACAGCAAGACTGTGGGTTCTCTGCTCAAGGCTCACCTAGGAGTCCTCACAGATAACTCATGGCAGAACCTCATTTCTATGTTAGAAATGACCCACTGTTTTTAAGTTAGTCCTCCAGCTACAGAATCATTAAGAGTCTAAGAATCATCTAAACTTTGAGGTAAAAAACCTTGTTGCACTGAATAGGCTGCCACGGTATCCTCAGGCTTAGGAACTAGTGAGGGTCTCAGGCCCTCTTCTTTGAAGAGGCAAGGCTCCCAGGTCTCTTCATCTGAGGCCACCCACAACCCCAAGGGGGACCCAGATCACGCACGTGCCTCCCCCAAAGCCAGAACCCGGGTGGAATGGGGGCAGGCTGGATCCCTTTCTATTGGGCCAGAATAGGCAATAATTGCTTTACTTTTTCCTGCTTATCGAGGTGTAAGGCCGGTTCACAGAATATGCACAGACTCTCAGCAGAAAGAACTAATTTCAATCACAGCCTCCATGATCAAACTGTAAGATGTGAGAGGCGGTCCAGCTGGGCTGTGTCACAGGGCAGCCGTGACACCTGACCGCCCCCTGGCAGCTCGTGGCTTGTCTGCAAGCAGCACCTTCCCAGCCAGAGCAGACGGCGATGGGGAAGAGCCAGACCACAGGTGACCCGGGTCCTCAGAGCCCCAGGAAGTAATACTTGGGGGTGAGGGAGGCGCCCTCCGGAGGAGAGCGCTCCCCAGGTCCGTCATGTAAGCCCGCCCCCTCTCCCAGAGGGGCCCCGATGTCTCCCGAGGCTCTGCTGAGGCCACGGGGCCTCCTCCCTTCACTCACCTGGCCCCAAGCTGGGCAGGATGTCCCTGGGAGGGCAGGTTGGTGACTCCCCATCTGAAGAGTCTTCCTCCCGTTTAACTGAAGACAAAATGCTGACACTGGCTGGGGGCCCTGTGAGGCAGAGTCCCGTGAAGGCCTTTCCCAGCCACCAGCCTGGAAGCAGACATGGCCATCCCCTAGCAGGCCCAGGACGTGCTCCAGCTCCCGGGCTCAGGAAGAGGAAGCACCACGTTCTGTCCCGAGGGTAGCGGCTCCCCACCTCCAGCCCCCCAACCTCTGCCTCAGAGGTGAGAAGAGTGCGGCAAAGGCTGTGCCCCCAGCTCCCATGCAGGTGGTGCTAACAACTGGCCCCTAAGCTTCGGAAGGTCACCCTGATGGGCCTCAAAAGGACAGAAGGTTTGGGGAGGCCCCAGGGCCCAGCGCCAGAGCAAGGACAATAAGAAGGTCTAGTCCTCTGACACACTGGCTGGGAAGGACGGACACAGGGAATGGGGGGGGGCACCCATATTCAGAGGGGCCCATAGCCAGTGGGGAAGAAGCACAGAAGTAAACAGACAGAAAGCACCCCAGAGACTGAATGGTCAGGTTGGCATGGAGGGGGATCACCAAGTTAGCAAAAGAGCAGTCTGGAGACAGAAAACAAGGCTCTGGGTTATCTGCTAGATGCTCTCTGGATTATAAGCCATTTTTGTGACAGGATGGGCAAGAATGTTCCTTTAAACAAAAGCAGAGAACACTGGGAGGGATGACTGGAGCCACAGAGCCCTCGGAGACCTTTGGAAGGAGGACACTCACGCTGGCACTGTGCCAGACACATAAGTCGTACTGCTCCACTGACCTGATGGTCCTCACTTCCTGAAGAGGCCCCGCATCCCCCTCTTGTGCCCTTCTTCACTCTAGCCAAACTGGTGTATCTCGCCCCCAACATACCTGAGGAACTGACACCTTTGCTCAGACTGTGTTCTCCTGCTGAAAATACCCTATGTTCCCAGCAAAATCCACCTCTAAGACCCATCTCGGGGCCCATTTCCTGGGAAGCCTGTCTGGCACAGAGCAGCCTGGCCCGCCCCCAGCTGTCTCCCCCACCCTCGAGCTGCAGTGCTTCTTCTCAGTTTCGCTTGTCGGGCCCTGTTCGCACGGCTGCCCAGAGGCCCTCACTCACCAGTGCCCATTTCCGGTGGGGTCACCCTTGTTTCCCAGTCTGGCTGGTGCTCCAGGGCCTGACCTTCTTTTGGCTCCTCCTGGGCAGGGCTCACCGGGCTGGGGATCTGCTCTGGGTACGGAGGCAGGCCTGGGGAATGCAAATCAGTGACACTAAGGGCGACACAGAGGTCTCCCAGGACACTGGGGAGCGGCTGACCGCAGTCACCTGGCCATAGGGTATGACAGTGAAGTGAACCTCACTGATCGCCTAGGAACTATTCCAGGCTAAAGAGAAAAAGAAATGGTACATGTAGTATGTTAAGTTATCCGATAGTACCATGACATACAGGACCAAAGATCTGGCTTTTTTTAGGGAGTCCTGGCTGGAAACAGTTTAACAGCAGTTCCCAATCCCAAGTCCTCTAGCGGGCTGGTGTATAAAGATCCCCTGGGGAGCACCCCCAAGATTCCCCTCAGTAAGTTCTGGGTGGGCCTAGGAAGTATGCATTTTTAAAAAATGAGTGGAAGAGACATGAATATTTCTGAGTGGAAGACACATGAACATTTCCCAGAATGAAAAATTAAAATGGCCCATAAACAAATAAGACTACGCTGGTTCCATAGCCAGACACTACAAGAAAATCACAGACCAATATTCTTTATGAACATTGATGCAAAAACCCTGAACAAGATGCTAGCAACCTGAACTGGACAGCACAGTAAAAAGATTAAATAGCATAACCAAGTAGAAATTTATTCCTGGAATGCAAGGATGGTTCAATATGTGAAACTAGATCAATGGAATACACCACATTAAGAATGATGGGGAGAAAAAAACACATGATTATCTCAGTTGATGCAGAAAAACATCTGACAAAATTCAATACCCTTTTATGAAAAAATATCACTCAAAAAATTAAGACTAGAAGGAAACTACCTCAATACAATAAAAGTCTTAATTAGGCAGAAATTCAAACAATATGCTATGACGTAGATGAACATTGATGATGTCACGCTAAGGGAAATAAGCCAGTCATACAAAGACAAATACTCTATGATTCCACTTACATGAAGCACTTACTTAGAGAACTCAAATTCAACGGGACAGAAAGGAGAATTGTGGTTGCCAGAGGCTGAGAAAGGGGGAGAGTTATTGTTTGATGAAGCAGAATTCCAGTCTGACGAGATGAAAGGAGTAAGAGATGAATGTTGGTGACGGCTGCACAACATGTGAATGTATTTAGTATCACTAAACTGTACACTTACAGTTAATTTGGTCAATCTTATGTTATACGTATTTGATTAAAGTAAGAAAATAAAGTGCTGATACACAGTACAATACACATGATCCTTGAAAACATAAATGAAAGAAGACAGACGCATAAAATCATGTATTATATGATTCTACTTATATGAAATGTCCAGAATCAGCAAATCTATAGACTCAGAAAGCAGATTTGTTGTTGCTAGGACTAGGGGGCTTGGCAGGGCTTCAGGTGATAGCTGAAAGATACAGGGCTTGTTTCTGAGGTGACAAAAAATGTTTTAAAATTGACTGTGGCTGCACTTATCTATGAATATTCTAGAAACCAGTGAAAGTGAAAGGGGGCTTCCCTCATAGCTCAGTTGGTAAAGAATCCACCTGCGATGCAGGAGACCCCAGTTCAATTCCTGCGTCAGAAGATCCACTGGAGAAGGGATAGGCTACCTACACTAGTAATCTTGGGCTTCCCTAGTGGCTCAGATGGTAAAGAATCCACCTGCAATGCTGGAGACCTGGGTTCAATCCCTGGGTTGGGAAGATCCCTTGGAGAAGGGAAAGGCTACCCACTCCTATATTCTGGCCTGGAGAATTCCTGTCAGACGCAACTTTCACTTTCACTTTTACTGAATTGTATGCTTTAAATGGGTGAACTGTATAGTCTGTGAATTATTTCTAAAAAAATCTTTTTTTAAACTACACTGAAATATTCCTGAAATATTCCTAAACTACACTGAAATATTATCACGCAGACTAAAATCCTACAAGTCTGACCACATTCCCTAGTGGCAAGGCTGTGGGGAAAGAGGCCCTCTTTCACAACACTAATGGAAATGTAAATGATACAACATCTTGTGCGTCTGAATGCCATTGAAGTTACACCAAAATGACCTATAGGTCAACTTGAAGGGGTTCCCAAGAGCCAAGAATGGGACAATGTAAGCATGAAAATAATGGTTGCAAAAGACTGCATGTATAAAATATTCACCTACAAAGTTATAATAATAAAAAAAGGAAGAAAGAAAAGCCCAGGTATTGGTCACTTTTGGCATTCCAAAAATTGATGACAAGAAATATTTAAGCAGCTAATCTGCCTTTTCTGTACAGACCATATTTCAAGGTAATTAAAAGAGCTGGTTAGGGAAATTATTCTTTATAAAAGAATTTCAGCTACTAGGTGCCGATGCCCATATGCTCAGTCATGTCTGACTCTTTGTGACCCCCTGGAATGTAGGCTACTCGGCTCCTCTGTCCATGGAATTTTCCAGGCAAGAATGCTAAAGTGGGTTGCCATTTCCTCCTTCAGGGTATCTTCCTGATGCAGGGATTGAACTTGCGTCTCTTGCACCTTCTGCACTGGCAGGTGGATTTTTTACCACTGCACCACCTAGGAAGCCCTCAGTTCAGTCAGTCGCCTCTGACTCTTTGCCACCCCATGGACTGCAGCAGGCCAGGGCACCTAATAGCGAAGCCCTATTAGGTGCCAAAGTAATGACCAAATTTCACCATTTTACAACCCCTAATTCAGTAATGAATCCAGGGAAGTCTTCAATGGCCATTAAACTCATTAGGTGAAAAGTTGATGGGGAATTTTATAATAGAAGGATAAAGCTGATAATCACAAAAAGAAAGGCAACTGAATAAGACCTGAAACTATAAGACTCCTAGTAGAAAACAGGCGGTAAGCTCCTTGACATCAGTTTTGGCAAAGATTTTTTTTTTGGATTCAATATAAACAAAGGGACATCAAACTTAATATAAACAAGGGGAAATACATCAAACTAAAAACCTTCTACACAGAAAAGGAACCATCAACAAAATGAAAATACAACCTATGGAATGAAAGAAAATATTTGCAAGTCATTCACTTGATAAGGGGTTAAGATCCAAAATACATAAAGAACTCACACAACTCAATAGCAAAAAAAAAATCAATTAACATTTGAAGATCTGAGTATCTGAACAGACATTTCCCAAAGAAGATGTACAGATGGGCAGTGGGCACATGAAAAGATGCTAAACATCACTAACCATCAGGGAAATGGTGAGACATCACCTTACATGTCCGAATAGCTATTTTCAAAAAGACAGGAAATGACAAGGACGTGGAGAAAAGGAAAACTGTGTGCTCTATTGGTGGGAAGGTAAAATGTCTCAGCAACAAGGGAAAGCGGTATAGGGGTTCCTCAGAAAATGAAAAAGAGAGCTACCATAAGGTCCAGCGACGCAGGCATTTTCCCAAAGAAAACAAAAACATTAACTCAAAAAGGTATCTGCACACCAACGTTCACTGCACACCGCGGCATTATTTACAACAGCTGAAATACGAAAATAACTTGAGGGTACCAATAGATGAACGGATAAAGAAAATGTGGTGTGTATCTGTGTGTGTGTATGTATGTGTGTGTATGTGTGTGTGTATGTGTATATATATATGTATATATACACACATATAAACAGAATATTATTCAGCCATAAAAAAGAATGAAATCCTGTCATTTGCAACAAACTTTAGGGTATTTCGCTAAGTGAAATAAGTCAGACAGAGAAAGCGATCTCACTCATACATGGAATCTATTTAAAACAAACCAAGATGGAGTAGGAAATGGTAACCCATTCCAGTATTCTTGCCTAGAAAGTTCCATGACCAGAGGAGCTTGGCAAGCTACAGTCCATGGGGTCGCAAAGAGTCAGCCACGACTGAGCACATCAGCACATACCATGATCTAAAATGGTTGTTTCCTTTTGTATTCCTACCAGAAGACTTTGGGACTTCCAATTGTTCCATATCCTTGCCAGTGTGTTTGGTCTTTTAAAATTTTTGACCTTTTTAATAAATGTATAGCAGTAGGAGAAAAAACAAAAAAACAAACAAAGAGGGGCTTCCCTGGTGGTCCAGTGGTCAAGATCTGCCTGCCAATGCAGGAGACACAAAGACATATAGGATCGATCCCTGGTCCAGAAAGATCCCACATGCCAGAGAGCAACTAAGCCCCTGCATCACAACTACTGAGGCAGCACTCTATAGCGTCTGTGAGCTACAACTACCGAGCCCACCTGCCCCGACTACTGCGCCCATGCACCCTAGAGAAACCAGCGCATTGAGAAGCCCATGCGCCGAAACTAGAGAGCAGCCCCCGCTTGCTGCAACTAGACCAAGCCCGTATGCAGGAGCAAAGACCCAGCAAAGCCAAAAATTAATTAATAAATCTTTAAACAACAAACAAAAACAAGATCACAGATGCAGAGAACAGATTGGGGGTTGCCAGAGGTGAGGGGTAGGGGGTAGGTAGAACGGGTGAAAGCAGCC
>NW_011494763.1:570752-571212 GCF_000754665.1 Bison bison bison
ACACTTCCTCTCTCTCGTTCCCTTCCTCCCGGCCCCACGGGCCTTCAGGACAAGGCTCCTCTCCCCTCTCCATCCGGGTGAGGATGTCTGGTTTGGAGATGGCATAATCTGCGTGCAGAGTAGAGAGAGAGCTGGGTCAAGACTGGACACCCGCCACCCAGGTGCCCAGAGACGCAGCGACACCTGGAGGAACAGAAGCCAAAGCTGAGACACAGCCTGCAGGAGGCCCATCTGTGGGCAGGGCCCAGAGCATCATCTAGACAGCCTTACCCAGGGAGACCAGCATCTCGTAGTTGCCCCTCATCACGTGCTTGTACAGCTCCTTCTGCCACTCATCCAGCTTGCCCCACTCTGGCTCAGAGAAATACACGGCCACGTCATCAAAGGTCACGGGCACCTGGAACCACAGGGTCACGCAGGCTCACCCACACGCCAACGGGCAAGGGCCGTGGGCTGTCCC
>NW_011494763.1:571312-574623 GCF_000754665.1 Bison bison bison
CCCACTTGCCCTCCATGTGGTTCCCGAACTCCACGGCCGTCTTCTCGCAGTCGGCCAGCTTCTTCTCAGCCGTCCCTGTCCGCCCCTCCAGAGTCAGCAGGCGGGTCAGGCAGGAATCCACCTTCTTTTCCAAGGCCTGGATGGCGGCCACCACCGTCCACAGTGTGATTTCCGTGGAGTAGAGGTAGGAATTCTTCTCAGCGGCCGGCTGGGGTGATGGAGAAGGAGTCGAAGGCCTTTCATCCCCTGTTGGTTTGTCCCTCTCTGGAGCCTGTCCAGCAAAAGCAAGGGGAAATATGATCACAATTATCCAGTGAGATGTCCATCTCAAAGAGAAACCTCAGAATGGCACCTTCCCAGGTGAAGCCCCACCTGGGATCCTGAGGACCCAGCAGGAAGCGGAGGAGAGGGAGGAGCAGGGGGGATATCCATCCTCAAGGACAGGCTGGACCAGGGTGTTAGCAAGTGGGAATCAGGAGGAAAAGCATCTGTCACCTCGCACAGGTGACTTCCCTTCCTGGTCTTGATCTTCTCCTCTGGCACTCAGAAGCTCAGTGGCAGTGGTACTACTCACAAGCTGGCTGAGCTCTGCAAAGTTTGTTATGCATTTCAACTCCAACCCCACATCTGTAAAAAGGGGTAATAATAATACCTACATGATGGGATTGTGAGAATTAATGATAGTGTCTTAGTAAAAAACACTTAACATGATGATGTCCAATGTGGCAAACACTCAATAAACGTGAGCCCTGTGTTGTTGACAATGAGGAGGATGTTGAGCTGAAGGCGGGTCCAACTCAGGAGTGCAGTAAGTCGTTCACATGGCCTTTCTACTCCACCCTGTTCATTACATTGTCCTTCAATGTCTTGGGGGCTTCCCTGATAGCTCAGTTGGTAAAGAATCTGCCTACAATGCAGGAGACCCCGGTTTGATTCCTGGGTTGGGAAGATCCACTGGAGGAGGGCATGGCAACCCACTCCAGTCTTCTTGGGCTTCCCTTGTGGCTCCGCTGGTAAAGAATCTGCCCACCGTGCGCGAGACCTGAGTTTGATCCCTGGGTTGGGAAGATCCCCTGAAGAAGGGAATGGCTACCCACCAACTCAATGGACATGAGTCTGAGTAAGCTCCAGGAGTTGGTGATAGACAGGGAAGCCTGGTGTGCTGCAGTCCATGGGGTCACAAAGAGTCAGACACGACTGAGCAACTGAACTGAACTCAATGTCTTGGAAAAGAGCTTCTGAAGTTTCTCAGCTGACCTCAGGGCCTGACAACCAGGCCTCAGCCCCAGTTCATCTCGCTAAAAGCCTCGCTGGACAGAGGGACCACTTCACCCCTTCTCTGTACTCATCCCCATGGTCAGCTCACCATGAAGTCCTATCTGTGCATCTTCTAAAACTACGTCAAGTCCGCCCTTGCCTCTCCTGCTCTGGGGACTAGTCCAGGCCCCAGGCCCCTTTGCCCGGAACCCTTGCTGCTCTGCGCAGTTGGTTTCCCCAGGTCACCCTTCTTCCCCGCAATCAATTTCCCACAGGCTGACCAGGGATCTTTTAAATACACACTAGAGCATTTTAGTCCCCTGACTGACAGCTTCCTGGTGTACCCAGAATAAAATCTAAACATCTTATCATATCCCAGCCTACCTCCTTGACTTTATATCCTCCTGGGTACTAACTACCAGCCAGGTCCCCTAGCCTCTGGGATTCTTATGACGTACCTGGCTCTCTCCTCTCCCTTTGCCTGAGCGCTTCCCTCACCCCTCTTTACGCCTGGCTCCCTCTTCTGTTAAGACTCCAACTTAAACACTGCCTCACAGAGACCTTCACCAACTAACACATCTAAACTAGGCCCCCTGCTAGCCCTTCCTTCACGCTGTTTTATGGCTTGTGTTGTTCCCCAGGAGAACATAAGATCCATGAGGACATCAGCTCCACGAAGGTATATATTATTCACCATTGTATTCCCAGCTTCTAAAAGAGTGCCTCATTCATAGCAGATGCTCAGTAAATGCCTACTGAGTGAATGAGTGAATGACTAAACAATTAAACACAGTCATTCAATAACAATGACTAAACACCTGTCAACAGTCAGTACAATGGGGATGCAGAAAAAAATGCAGTTCTTCCTTGTGCTGGAGAAAAGTTGTGTACATAGACAGTCAAATTAACAGTGTGATACCAGGGGCTAATCAAAGTTGAGGGCAAGTCTATCCTGCTGGGTGAATGTTTGGGGGATCTCAGGTTGCTGCAAGAGAGCAGAAGGAGAGAGGCAGATGAGAAGGGCCAGGAAAAGTGCTGAGAAAGTGGTCCTGGGCTAAGTGGGAGCTGAAGACGACACCTGTAGCCCCAGGGAAAGGCCTTGCTGGGGGCTTCCCCCAAGGAGCAGGGCTGTAAGTCCCAAGAAGGCCCATCCTCTTTTCGCCCTTGCACTCAGAGAGCCCTTACCAACACACAGACACCAAACTCACCAAAGAGGAAAGAAAAAGAAAGTAAAAGTGAGGTCACGTTTGACTCTCTGTGAGGCCATGGATCTCCAGGAGATCTTCCTGACTCAGGGGTTCCCACATTGTAGGCAGACACTTTACCATCTGAGCCACCAGGGAAGTCCTCCTTAAAGAAGAAAAGTTCCTCCTTAAAAAGTATCCAAAGTAATCAGCATCTAGAAAAATCAAGGCTTCAAAAACCTTGTTAAGATGTATTAATAATGGTAGATACGGGTTGATGTCGCAGTGGTAAGAACCCGCCTGCCAACACAGGAGACCCAAGAGAGGCCGGCGCGATCCCTGCATCAGGAAGACTCCCTGGAGAAGGAAATGGCAACCCACTCCAGTATTCTTGCCTGGAGAACCCCATAGACAGAGGAGCCTGGTGGGCTACAGTCCACGGGGTCACAAAGAGTCCGACACGACTGAGAGACTCAGCCCGTGTGCACGGTGGATTGAGCTCTTCACACATGTTTTTCTACTATGTCCAAAAAAAAAAAAAAGGCCAAAAGGTTATTTTCTCCAAACTGGACACACTGTATATTATCAGCCAAAATTTCAGTATCTGCTAATCTTTTATGAACCACAACAAAAAACAAAAACACCCGCCTACAATCCCTGCAGCAAACAGCACTCAACACCTTCTCTTTGCTGTCAGCGCACGTGTGCACCCGAAAGGGGACCCAACTCCGGAGCCCCAGGTGGGCGTCAGGCTCTGGCCTCGACTCGACTCGGTGTGCAACTTTGGGCGCGTCCCGCCCCCCTCCCCGCGCAGCCTCAGACTTCGGTCGTCAGAACCGATGGGGCCGGGGTGCCTGTCCACCCCCCCCC
>NW_011494763.1:575436-582455 GCF_000754665.1 Bison bison bison
CCGCGGGGCCCACCGGCCGGGCTTCCGTCGGGCGAAGCCGACCCTCGACCCCGGGCCGGGCGGGGTGCTTGGCAGGGGGGGGCGGGTGGAATCCAGCCAGTGAGCTAACAAAGGAAACGCGTTGGAAACTTCGAGGCTTTGGGGCAAGACGTTCAGTCATCGCCAGGTGACCTCAACTGTGTATGCACTTGATCTGCCGTTTTAACACCTCTGATGTTAGTTTGGGTATACATTTTGCGCGGGGAAAGCCAAGGTGGAGTGGGAGGGATCGATAAGTATTTTTAAACTTTTATTAGTTTTCCGGAATAAAGAGAAGGATCTCAAGAAAACTGCATTTCGTTAAATAAACCAACCCTGCTTCCTTCGTTCCCTTTGGGGATCCAGGGTCTCCTCCGCCTTCCCTGGGGTCCGCCTTCCCAGCAGGTACGCGGCTGGATGGCCCGCTCTGCCACACCCAGTTGCCACTCGCCTGCCAGCTACCAGCTGAGGGGTCCTCTGGATCGGGAGGACTAAATCCACCACTAACTCAGGCCCTGAGGCATTTGGAATAAACGACTCAATCTGGGACCTACTTTCCCCTTATCTGCAACCCACAGAGCCTTACTCTGGAAAACCTCTTAATCACAGAATGTAAACTTAAATAGGCTTCCCAGGTGGCTCAGTGGTAAAAAAAATCCGTCTGCAAAACAGGAGACTCGGGTTCCATCCCTGGGTCGGGAAGATTCCTTGGAGGAGAGCATACCCCACTCCCGTATTCTTGCCCCGAAAAGCCCAAGGACAGAGGAGCCTGGTGGGTTACAGTCCGTGGGGTTGCAAAGAGTGGAACGTGACTGAGCCTGCGCTCATGTGCATACACCTAGAGTAAAACACGCTTTACTTACCTGGTGGTGCAGTGGCTAAGACTCCGCCCTTCCAATGCAGAGGGTGTGCGTTCGATCCCTGTTGGGAGAACTAAGGTGCAGGGCAGCCAGAAAATAAAATATGCTGTATACAGTTTAAGTTTACCTTCTATCTTTTCTGCATTTCACAATAATCTCACTCTGTCCAACAAGCCTGGAAACTCTTCCAGGTTTGGAAGAGTTAGAAATCAGTCTGAAGTTTTGTTTCTTTATGTTTTCTTTCTTTTTTTTCTCTTGGGAGGGAGGGAGAAAATGATTAGCTCATATATCTGATCCAAGCAAAAGTGAGATCAGTTAATAGTAGGAACACAAATAAATTGATACCTTCTTCAGGTCAGGTTCACCCCTAGAATCTGGGACAAGGTTAGGAAGTATTACTTTAAGGTAACAAGAAATCAAATCTATATATGGTATGGTTCATTCTGGGAATCCTTGTTGAAATAACCTGATTTAAGACAGTTTGCAAACAAAAGAGCGCCCCTCAGGTCTCAGCAGGGGTCAGGCAGACCAATGTATTAAGGATTACAAATTTCTTATAATTTTATAAGTTGTGATCTCATAAAATAAGAGTTAGTGTCCAAGGCAAACAGAAAGAGTCTGGAAAATGGATGGGAGAGGAAGAAAATGTTAGAATTTCACAGGCTTTGATCCAGGAAGAGTGCTTTCATTTTTGACAGCTGGTCGGAGTTTTTTAGAAAAGTTTCCGTAAGTCAGTATTCAAGTTTTAGTATCCTGATCTCCTGGAGTGCTTATTAAAATACAGATTGCTGGGCACTGGTCTCAGAATTTCCAGTCTGGGGCTGGAGTGGGCGGGGCAGGGGCGCATACAAAATTTTGTTTCTGTTTGCCATGAGATGTTGATTCTGCTGCTGAGTGATCACACTGCCCTGCCCATTAGCTCCCAAAGCTGCTTCCCGGTCCTAGGCTCCAATTTTATAAACATATTAACAAAAAATACAAAAATGTGATACCATCATGTGGTTTCCTGAGCAGACCAGCCTGGGTGTCAGGCCAGGCGCAGCTCTAATATAAATTAAGATGATGTGCATCCTTAGTTATTAATCTTTCTCTTGTGGATTTGCTCCTTTCTGGAGCAGGTCTCCAGGGCCTGAGTACCTCTGGGTGAGCTGACAACACTGGATTTCCACAGTAGAGGCACAGACCCTGGAGGGAGGGGTGACTCCAACCGGGTACAGGCCACTCTTTGCACAGTCAATCATCAGCCTCTGCGGCAGAAGGTGGGCTTGTCAGAGGTTGAGGGCCACTCAAACAATACCTAGGGTCATGTAGGGTGAGGGAAGGGTCCAGGTACTCTGATGCTAGTGACCCCACCACCGCATCCTCCACCAGGAGATGGGGCAGAGAATTCCCACGCCCCCTACCTTTAGATTAGGAAGCGGACACCCTCCTCTAAAGCAGCAAGAGGGGAGGTATTAGCAGAGGGAGACCAGAAGGGTAAGCAAATCCCCTTGCACCACGAAGCCCTCCCTTGTTGACCCAGCACTGGGCTCCCTGTTCTGTGAACTGTCAGACCTATTCACTCAGCGGACGTTCGGTGAGAACCTCCATGCCAGGCCCCCAAGCTCAGAGCTGTGGAATCCGGATACGATTGACACCTGGTCCCTGCCTTCAAAAAGCATCACCTCCTGTTGACTCTACCTCTGTGATCTCGTCCACCGCTCTCTTCCGGCCGCAGCTACACCCAATCAGACCTTCATCGGCTCTTGCTGGTCTCACTCAAAAGCCTCTCACATATCCCCCGTGCGCCCCCTCCCTCAACAAAAGCAAAAGCTCTTATTAGGGTAATCGTCCCAATTCGCAGCTAGATACAAATCACCCTTTTGCTCAAAACTCTCAGCATCCCATTACTAACTCAGTAAAATCCAAACTCCCTAGTCTGACCCCAACCTCTCTTTCCAACTACGTCCCCACTACTCCCCTCCTCCCACCGCACCCTCAGCTGAGTCAAATGAGTTGCTGTTTATTGGTACACACCCCATAACATCTAGTTTGGTCATATCACTCCTTTTTAGAATGTACTTCAACTTATCCTTAAAGGTCCAGCTCAAAAGCATCTCTTCCAGCTCAAAGGCATCTCTCATAATGCCATTCACAATGTCCCACAGCTGAATGTAATTGTTCTCTGAATTCTTACAGATTTTAGCTTCACTTAGGACATATCGTTTTCCATCTTCTATTAGATATCCCTGACAAACTGTAAGCCCAAGAACAAAGTCTCAGATTTATTAACCTTTTATCCCTCCCTCTGGAGACTGCACATGGAGGAGACTTGGATATTCATGAGTGAACAAAATCTAAGGCTGTGCAAATGTACAGTACACGAGCGGAACAGATTTCCACCCCAGTGTTCACAGCAGCAGTGTACAATAGCCAAGACACGGAAGCGACCTAAGCGCCCATCAGCAGATGAGTGGAAAAAGATGTGGTACATATACACAACAGAATACTACTCAGTCATTAAAAAGTAGCATTTTGCCATTTGTGATAACATGGACGGACTTGATGGGTATTATGCTAAGTGAAGTAAGTCAGATACAGAAAGACAAATACTCTATGATATCACGTATATATGGAATCTTAAAAATACAACAAACTAGTGAATGTAACAGAAACTGACTCACGAAGAACAACCTAGTGGTTACCAATAGGGAGAGGGAAGCGGGGAGAAGCAACATAGGAGTCGGGGATTGAGAGGTACAGACTATTATGCACAAAATAAGCTACAAGGATATATTGTACAGGGCAGGGAGTATAGCCAATATTTTTAATAACTATAGAGTATAATCTTTATAAGTTGTGAATCACTATAGCGTACACCTATAACTTACATATTGTATATCAACTATACTTCATTCTTTTGGTGTTCTTTTTTTAAAAATAACTTTCTCATCTTTTTATCTTACTGCTACAGTACATGGTGTATTTTTGTAGTATTTTATTCATTTGGCCGCACCGAGTCTTAGTTGTGGCATTCAGGGTCTTTAATCTTCGCTATGGCACGTGAACTGGGTTGCAGCATGTGGGATCTAGTTCCCTGACCAGGAATCAAACCCAGGCCCCTTGCTTTCAGAGCATGGAGTCTTAGCCACTGGACCACCAGGGATATCGTTATACTTCAATTAAAAAAATTTTTTTTTAAGGAAACAGATTTTGATAGAATGTACGTCACCGACTCGATGGACATGAGTTTGGGTGAACTCCCGGAGTTGGTGATGGACAGGGAGGCCTGGCAATTCATGGGGTCACAAAGAGTTGGACACGACTGAGTGACTGAACTGAAATTCAACCAGGCTAAGATTGTTCTTTTCTACACTGCCTTAGCCCAAGTATTTAAAACAGTGCTTCAGTAACAGGTGCTCGACATGTATTTGCTGAACAAAAGAAACGAACGAGGGAAGCTTTCATAAAAGCGGGTCTACAAGCTGAGTGAAAAGTGTAAAGTCGCTCAGTCATGTCCTGTGATTCCGTGAGCTATACAGTCCATGGAATTCTCCAGGCCAGAATACTGGACTAAGGAGCCTTTACCCTTCTCTGGGGGATCTTCCCAACCCAGGGATCAAACCCAGGTCTCCTGCATTGCAGGCGGGTTCTTTAGCAGCTGAGCCACAAGGGGATGGTATCAAATACTTGGCTCACAGAGAAGGGCATTCCCAGGAGAGGCAACACATGAGCTGAATGTGGTCATGGGGAAGTACGGCTTATTGATTAAATGACAGGACTCCCACTGCAGCAGCAGCATAGAGAATTTAGTATGAAAGGTGAAGAAACCCGGAGCAGGTTAGGTGGTCCAAGTCTTGAGTTCTACACTTAAAAGCTTGCCCTAAGGCTTTGAGGAAAGGCCATATCCAATTTATGTTCCAGGACAATAACTCTGGTAGGAAAAAGGATGTGATTAGGAATAGGAGATCAATTAGGTTACTGAATGAAAAGCTAGGTGGACGACAATGAGGACCTTACCTGCAGGAACAGCAAGAAGATAGTACAGATTAGTCGCTGGTGTTTGGCATTTCATTCTTCACTATGTGTTGATTTCAAGCTAACTTGATCATCCTTGTCCTTCAGGCAGCTGCACTGCCTGTTACCTTCTCATCACCCAACAGAGCAGGCTTTCAATGGACAGCTGAAGCAGGCAAGATTTTTTTGTATCACTGGCAAACAGGGCATTCTGTGAGCAGAGCATGACCCGGAGATCTTGTGAAAAGGCAGTTTCTGATGCAGTGAGGCTCCGAGTCTGCATTTCTACTGGGCTCCCAGGAAGGCCGATGCTGCCAGTGCAGAGGCCACGCTTCGGGTAACAAGGACTTAGAATCCAACCCAGACATGAGGTCCTTAATCGTGGTCCACCAGAAGCAAGAGAGCCTGTGGTCAAGTGTGTGGGCTCTGAGGCAAGATGGCCTGGGTCACAGCCAACTCTGCTACATCACCCCTCGGGTCTCTCCTCACATCTCACGTGGAAAATGGGGTAATACCCACCATGTAGGGTCTTGTGAGGAAGAAGTTCATTTTGACGTGAAGAACTTGGAACAGTTGTTGTTGTTCAGTCACTTGGTCCTGTCCAACTCTTTGCAACCCCACTGACTGCAGCACACCGGGCTCCTCTGTCCTCCACTACTTCCTGGAGTTTGCTCAAACTCATGTCCACTGAGTCAATGATGCCCTCCGACCATCTCATTCTCACCATCCCCTTCTCCTCCAGCCCTCAATCTTTCCCAGCATCAGGGTCTTTTCCAGTGAAAACACTGGGCTTCCCCTATGGCTCAATGGGTAAGGTATCTGCAATGTAAGAAATACAGGAGATGTGGGTTTGCTCCCTGGGTGCCGCTACTACACTAGTCCAATGGAGTGATACAATCATTTCCCTTCCTCAAGAAGAACCTGACTTTGCTGGAGAAACAGGACCCTATCTCCTATTTTGCTTTTCTCCCCAAGATGCAAAGCAAAGGCCGGTCACGTTAAAGCACTCCTGGGATGGGATAAGGGGGTGTCTCTAACGCAAAAGGTCATGGGGAGGAGGCTGGAGAAGGGATTCAGGAGGTGCTCCAGAGGTCTCCTGCACATGGTGGAGCTGAGCACTTCTCAGGGCCTTGTCCTATGACAACCTCCCTCCCCATTGTGTCTCTATATCAAGACTACCCCTTACCTTAGAGACCAAGCTCGTTTCTATTTAATCTCCACATCCCTCTCACTCACCTCACGGGCAACCATAAAGCCTGTATAGAACTTTTCAGTTGTGTGTTCTTACAAAATGACTTGATCCCGTGGACAGAGGAGCGTGGCGGGCTACAGCCCATGGGGCTGCCAAGAGTCGGACCCGACTGGGCAGTGCACACACACATACATGCACATTTTTCATTTGCTGAAATAGTACTGTGTTACAGATCTCATTCAATTTCTTACATTCCCCATCAGCACCAAGTACTTAAGATGGACCCACACGGCTACGTAGACACCTAAGCCAACACTCCTGTCTCCCAACGACTCCTCGTGTACCACAGCATTTCACCTGCCCTCCCTATCGCCCACCTCCCAACGACTCACACACTCGGCCTGTCTATAGCCCTCGACCACCAGAGACACTGGTGAGTATCCCCCGCGTGCCCTCCTCTCTGCTGCCCGGGTTTAAGGAAGATGCGGGCCAGGCTGTGCCACTAGGCCTTCACCCTGGCCCCAGGAGGGAATTTTCAACAAATGGAGAAAGACATCAAACGGGAGCACATTTTTTTTTTTTTTTGCCAGTAGCAAGTTTTATTCTAGGCAACTGCAAATCATCAAAGGGGACACTCACACAGGAGCCAGGAGCCCGCTCCCACCTCCCCAACACAACAGGCAGGTGGGTATTCAACACCCCTGAGGGACACGGCGCTTTTTCTCCATCTTCTCAGGAAGTCAGGCCCAGAACAAGTGTGGAGTGTGTGTGATCTGAACAACCTCAAGAAACAACTGGTGTAACCGGGACCAACTCAAGGGACCACTGCACGGTACAAGCTGAACCACCGAAGTGAAAACGGAGCTCTCCACCCAGGGAGGCTGTGGAACCACAGCGGGGACGGGCTGGAAGGGCAGGGAGGAGTCGCCCTCGCAACAGCAGCCGTACCCCAG
>NW_011494763.1:582555-583797 GCF_000754665.1 Bison bison bison
CCCCAGCTCCTTTCCTGGACCCTTCACACCCAGCAGGCGCTCTGGGGGCTCCCTCACTATGCTGTCCCTCGTGGTCAGTTAGCCCCCCGAAGAGCCCAGGACCCCCACAACAGGGGGCTCAGCACTGCGCCCGGCCTCTGGCTTGACTGAACGTAAGCAGGCTGAGCAAGCCTGTGAGTGACTCCCTCTTGGAGGGCAAGCCAGGTCCCCTTGTTAGGAACAACTTCTACGACTCTGAAAATTTAAACAGCGCCGGGCTTTCTTCATCAACTAAAATGTAATTCCCCCCTCCCCGCAAAAAGGTTCTTCAGAGCAGGGTAAGCAGTTCCCTTTAACTATCTCCTCTACTTGTCAGGAACCAGACCACGGAAGAGGAGGACCCACGGGGCTGTGCTCCCACATGCCTGCTCACTCCTCTGGCCTGATTCAACCCCTGGGAAGACCCAGAGGCTGGGAGAGGCCACTGGCCCGGCGGGGTCAGACAGCCACCCCCAGCCCGAGACTTTTGGCTCCAACGGGAAAACCAGAGATGGCAGGAGAGGCCTGGCCCAGGCTCCCCACCTCCCCTGGATTTCAGGACAGCCTCTGGGCTCGGCCCGGCGCCTGGTCACGAAAGCAAATGAAAGAGAGCCCCCTCAGGAAGAAGTCAGTCCCCGACCCTGCAGTGTCTTTTGGGGGACAGTGCCAGCTCCCCCCACCCCCCCCTCCGCTGGGTGAGGGGCTGGCACCCCTAGAGCAGGCCGCTGGGCCTGGCGGGCTGCAGGGCTGGCCCGCCCCGTTCCCGCTGGTGGATCTTCTGGTGCTGCAGGAGGTGCTGCTTCTGCACGAAGCTCTTCTCGCACTCAGGGCAGCTGTAGGGCCGCTCGCCCGTGTGGATGCGCTGGTGCCGCACCAGGTCCGACGGGTGGCTGAAGCTCTTGCCGCAGTAACCGCAGAGAAGGGAGCCCCGGCTCCTCCTCCAGGGGATGTGGCCAGGCAGGGCGACCAGGCTGTTGGGTGAGAACCGCTCCTGGGCCGGGTGGCCAGCACGGGCGGCCTCCTGCAGGTGGCAGCGCTGATGGGTCAGCAGGCTCACCCGGCAGCGGAAGCTCCTCGAGCATGCATTGCACTGGAGCGACTGCGCCTTCCGGGCCGGCGGCTTAAGCTGGGGCCGGGGCCGGGGGCTCGCCTCTGGCTCCGAGGGGGTCTGCGGGTGTGGGGCCTCGCACTCGGGACATCCGCAGGGGCCAGCGCTGTCCCTTC
>NW_011494763.1:583908-586189 GCF_000754665.1 Bison bison bison
AGCCCAGAGTTCTGCCACTGCCAGGGTCTCTCCCACCGTCAGTGGGCTCCTGCAGACGAGTGTCCGCAGGACCCGATTCCAAGAGGATGGAACTGCCCTGCCCATCCCAGAGCTCAGCCTGCTCTGGGCTCAGGAGAGCCTGCTCGTTGGCAAAGCCAGAGCACTCTCCAGGAAGGTCCGCGGAGCTGTCCTGCGTGTACAGGGTCTCCTGCTTGACCACGACCTCCTCCACTGCCAAGAGAAAGGAGAGCCACAAAAGAGATCACAGTCTAGGTTGTCTCAGAGCTAAACGCACCTCGGCAAGCTTCAGAAGGGCTCCAATCAGAGTACCCCAGGACCAAGGGAACTGGGACAATCTGAAAGAGGAGACTGAGCGGCTTGCAAGACCTGAAAAACTAAACCTATACTCGGGTAGAGACGTGCTGACTGGACTCTAAATACAGTATGCTCACAGGACACTGTTATAAGTTCTCCAAGCCTGTCCACAAATTTGCTTTCAACCTCTGTAGAAAATGGCTAAACACAGGTAACGCATAAGCTACTTTAAGTGTTAAGTGTTAAAGTAATAAATGTGAATAATAAAACAAACACACACCTAAACCTGTAGCTTAGAAATCCATGTATCCAGCTCCGTTCTTCCTGCCTAGTCTCCCCAGATGACCTGGTTCCCAGTGGCTTCTCCTGCCTCTTACCCAGCGAGCCTCACTCCTGCAGATATGACCCACCCTGTTCTCAGTCTCCGCTGGGTTCTGACTCAGGTCTATTAGGCACTCTACCCTGTACGGCACACGGAAGGGCGAGGTGGCCTCGAGTCCTAAGGACTCCCCGCAGCTGTGAAGGAGGTAAGAGCCACGTATAAGAGGTGAACTGACGACAACCATAAAGAAGTTTACAACAAACGCTGGACAAGGTGACTGCCGATCGGCGTGGGGCAGTTTGGTGGTGGCAAAGTTCACAACAGGCTGCCGGGGGCAGGATGGGCATGGAATATTCTGGAGCCACTCACCTGGGTGGACACTACGAGACTCTTCCTCCTCCAAGTCACCCGGCATCTCTGCACCCAACTCCATTTCTCCTTCAGGCTGGCCAAGCACCTCTGGGTTGGAAAGGGCACAGTGTGAGCCCAGAAGACAGGACTGGTCATTTGCCAGTGAACAAGGCGACCGAGGTCAAGGAGCTGATGGTAAAACTTCAGAAGATTCACTGTCACTTTCCCTGAGCAGTTTCAGACAATTCAGAAAATTATGGCCGATTTGAAGGAGCCACTCGGCTAACGGCTGTCTTCACGCTCCTTCTCAGCCATTGGGGGCCAGGCCCTAGAGCTCCCTGTTTTTCTCCCAACACCACCCCCACCTCCCACGGTCGGGGGCTCCTTTCCAGGGGTCTAACTTCATCTGGGCCACAGCGCTGCAAGGCAAGGTCAGGACTGCTGTCCCCACCGGGACAGACAAGGCAACAGCCACCAGCACCTGTGACCCAGCCAAGGTCGCAGTCTCCTCTCTAACCATTTGCCCCTTCCCTCTCCTTCCCTCTGCTCTGGTCACAGCGGCCTTCTGGACAAGCCTCCATGGACCTCGGTTCTAAAGGAGTTTAGAACCAAACAAAATGCGTTTATTATTTTACCTATCAAGCAGCACTTCTAATAAACACAGTATGAACTTTGAAACCACAGGACTGGCTGTTAATTCCAGGAAAATGCCAAGAAACATTGTTTGGTGAGTCCCTGCTGCCTGCCCATCCCAGGTAACAAAGGATTTCTTGTCAAGCCGTCCTAAATATTAAAACCAGCTTGAGGTATCCTAGCTGTGTTACACTCTAACGCACATGATGACATCTTATCTATTAGTATAAACACTATCAAGGACTGACTACATGAATACAAAACCTTTCCAAGAGTCTTCCTAAACTGAGGGCCTGCAGATTCCCATTACTCAACCTGGCGGAGGCCAAGAGAGGACCCACAGCCACGAGAATCCCAGGTGTGGCCTGGGTCACAAACGCCTCGGTCAGGAATTGCAGGACGTCTGAGGGCGAGGTCCGGGGAGGAAACCGCTACCTACTCAGAGAGACCAGAGTCTCATAGTTGCTCTTCATCACGTTGGCGTAGAGCTCCTTCTGCCAGTCCTCCAGGTTCTCCCACTCCTGCTCCGAAAAGCAGACGCCATCATTTTCAAGTGACCTGGACACCTGGAATCACAAATGTCACACAGTGAGGGCCTCCAATCAAGGATACAAAGGACAAGCCGGCCACTGGGAAATCTTCAGACAGCCCCTGAGAATC
>NW_011494763.1:586336-599424 GCF_000754665.1 Bison bison bison
GAGAAGAAGCTGGCCGTCTTCTCGCAGTCAGCCAGCTTCTTCTCGGCTGTCCCCGCCCGCCCCTCCAGAGTCAGCAGGCGGGCGGCCTGGGACTCCACCTTCTTCTCCATGGCCTGGATGGCGGCCACCACGGTCCAGAGCGAGATCTCTGTGGTCTCCAGGTAGGAGCTTTTCTCCGTTGCTTGTGGGGGTGGCCTGGAGGAAGTCAGAGGGCTGGAGCGGTGCTTCCTCCTGTGCTGAAGAACCAGGTGCAGGGTCAGGCGGTCAGCGTCTCTTCCAAACAACAGGTTAAAAACACACAAGGGGTCCAGGAACACTACGGCACCCAGTTTCTACCTTTTTTTTAGTTTAAAAAGCATGTGCTTTTATATTCTGATACCTCAAATTACACGTATATGCCATACCAAGAAAAAACTGAAAAGGAGAAAGAAAGAAACATGTATGTAAAATATCACCATCCAGAAATAGGCTGTTGAAATTTTGGTATGTTTCCTACAAGGTTTCCCCCGTCTCCCCCAACTTCTAACTTATTTTATTTTTCAACAAAACTGCCATCATATTGTAAATGTTTTGTTACCTGCGTTTCAGTATGACTTTCCCGTGTCAGTATTCATGTTTTTAAGCCAATGTTTTTCTATTTGATATTTTAGAGTATGTGTGATACTCTGCTATGATAAATGATGTGATTCCCATCCACTCTCACCTCCACATTCCTGCCAGACTTCGCAGTGGATCATGTCAGCTCTGCAGGTGGCTCCCCACAATCAAGACAAAAGTCCTTAGCAGGACCTACAAGACTCACCACATCCACCTTTGCACCTTACCAACCAGGAGAGTGAAAACTGAATCCTTCAGAAACATTTACTTAAATGACCTGAGTCCTCTGGCACTGTCCTAGGCTTCACATTTTTAGGGTCTGTCCCTGACAGCGGCTGAGGCTCAGAATTAATAAAACCAGCACCTGGGAAGTGTCCTGAGCTGTCGTCTTGCCCACACTGTGTTCATGGCAGTCTTAAACCCCCAAAGCTCCATATTCTCTTATATGGCACACACTTTATTCAAGGCTGCTTCTGTAACTATAATGAGGACATGGAGAACAAGACATTGGAAGGAAATACTTTTAGAAGAACTGCCAGGGCCTGAGCTTATGGTCTAGAGAAAGAGGGGTGAGATGAGGCCAACCAGTGGTACAGAACTGAACGCTTAAGTTTGGCCGTGACCTACTCCAGGTAACCAACTCAGTCCGTTACTGAGCTATTTAAGTCAAAGGCTTAAATATCCCCCTTAAAAAACATGTAAAGAAAAGTTTAATGTAAACGAAAAATACAAATGAAACCAAAAAATTCGATTACTGGATAAATTCATTTCACCACACATTCTGTTCCTAAGTCTCTAGTTTATTGGCATCTCTTTCCCTTCTGTGGCCCAGCACTGTGTTACTTGCTAGCACTGTTTTCCAAACAGGAAGGTGGGCTGGGATCTAAGCAGAGAAACAACATCCCTCCTCTTCCATGTCGTCAAAGGCTAAAAAGAGCAGGCAAGCCAAGCTTCCTCTTTTCTTTTGTTTTAAATTATCTATCATGACAGAAACAATGTGAATGTCCATCAACTGGTGAACGGATAAACAAACCAATGGTGGTCCATCTGTTTGTTATGGGTTGAATTATGTCTCCCCAAAAGGACAGGAGGAAGTCCTAACCCCCGTACCTCACAATGTGATCTGACTTGGAGATAGTCTTCACTGCCTATCAAGTTAACATGAGGTCAGGAGGGTGGGCTCTAATCCAAAGTGACTGGCGTCCTAAGAATGTGGGAGAAACACAGACACGGAGACAAACAGACACAGAGGGAAGACACGGTGCGAAGGCACACGGGAGCAGGCGATCGCGCGGCTCTGGAGGCAGAGGTCGGGGTTACGCTGCCACCAGGCAAGGAAGCACCTGGCGCCACCAGAAGCCAGGGGAGAGCAGGGGTCAGATGCCACCCCACAGTCCTCGCAAAGAGCCAACCCTGCGGGCCCCTGGATTTCAGACTTCTAGCCTCCAGAGCTGACAGACAATCAATTTGTTGGTTAGGCCACCTAGCTGGTGGGCCTTTGTTACAGCAGCCCTACGAAAGATACACCTTATATCAGAATGGTTAGGGTTAGTCACTCAGCGTGTCTGAGTCTTTGCGACCCCACGGAGTGTAGCCTACCAGGCTTCTCTGTCCATAGAATTCTCCAGGCAAGAATACTGGAGTAGGTTGCCATTTCCTTCTCCACCTTATATCAGAATACTCCTCAGCAATAAAAAGGAACAAATTATTGATACCTGTAACAACATGGATGAATCTCAAAATCACAAATGTGAAAGAAACCAGACACAAAATGCTACATACTGCATTCATTTACACGACATTCAGGAGAAGGTAAAACTATAGACACAAAACAGACCAGTGGTTGCTGGGGCTGGGACTGGAGGAAATTAATTACTTAGGGGGTACTTTTGGGGATGATGATGACAATATTCTGTAACTTGGTAATATGATGGCTACACATGTCCTCCTTGGAAGGAAAGTTATGACCAACCTAGATAGCATACTGAAAAGCAGAGGCATTACTTTGCCAACAAAGGTCCGTCTAGTCAAGGCTACGGTTTTTCCAGTGGTCATGTATGGATGTGAGAGTTGGACCGTGAAGAAAGCTGAGTGCTTAAGAATTGGTGCTTTTGAACTGTGGTGTTGGAGAAGACTCTTGAGAGTCCCTTGGACTGCAAGGAGATCCAACCAGTCCATTCTAAAGGAGATTAGTCCTGGGTGTTCTTTGGAAGGACTGATGCTAAAGCTGCAACTCCAGTACTTTGGCCACCTCATGCGAAGAGTAGACTCACTGGAGAAGACTCTGATGCTGGGAGGGATAGGCGGCAGGAGGAAAAGGGGACGACAGAGGAGGAGATGGCTGGATGGCATCACCGACTCAATGGACGTGGGTTTGGGTGAACTCTGGGAGTTGGTGATGGACAGGGAGGCCTGGCGTGCTGCGATTCATGGGGTTGCAAAGAGTTGGACACGACTGAGCGACTGAACTGAACTGAACACATTTTTCAAAACTCCCTGAACTACAGTTATGCTTAAGGAGTGAATTTTATTGTACGTAAATTACATCTCAGTAAATAGGACGCAGAGTATCAAGGAAGGAGAAAATGTTAGCTATCGTAAAAGATACCATAAACAAAATCTAGAAACAAACAGGGAGAATATTTGTAAACAGGATATGAATCGGGAAGAAAAGATAAATAACCCAAACATAAAACTGCAGACTATAAATTATTTGCAAAAGTGGAAATGTAGGTGGTCAGTAAGCAGATGAAAAGACAACCACATGAGCGGTCAGGAACGCAGATACAACCAAGTGAAATCACTTTTCATCAACCTGGTTGAGAAATATGAGAGAGGGGGGCAAGGGAACAACAACCAGAGCTGATTATGAACTGGTAATCTGGTACCTTCGTAACATTCCTGGAAGCAATGAAAAATACTACAAACTTGAGGGAAGAAAATATCCAAAAGGTCACTAAAAGCCCTTTCACCTAGTGATACCACCAAGGGACTCTTCAAAAATAAACAGATTATTATTCAGCGACATACATACGAAGATGACTGATTACTGGCAACATACTTTGGAAGAGCCCAAACCTGGAAATAATCTTGACGTCTTTTTTTTGTCTGCACCAAGTGGCTTATAGGATAATTCCCCGATCAGGGACTGAGCCTGGGCCACAGTAGTGACCAGCTCCCCACGGGGCTCAGTGGGTAAAGAATCTACCTGTCAATGCAGGAGATGCAAGAAATGCAGGTTCGATCCCTGGGTTGGAAAGATCCCCTGAAATAGAACTGGCAACTCACTCCAGTATTCTTGCCTGGAGAATTCCATGAACAGAGGAGCCTGGCGGGCTACAGTCCACAGAGTCGCAGAGTCCAGACACGACTGAAGTGATGAGGGACACGGTGACGGTGCCAAGTCCTAACCGCTGGACCGCAAGGGACTCCCTCTAGATGTCTATTAAGAAGAGGATGGTTAAATAAATCGTGGCACAAAGATGATGTTACACAACTGTTAAAAAGAATGAGTGAGACCCACATGTATGATCTGGAAGAATGTTCATCATACACTGATACGATAAAGCCAACTCTGAGGGAAATACATTTATTATGACTTCATTTTCCTAAAGAAGAGACAACATAAGTGTTTATGTTTGTTTTAGCACACAGGAAGGTGTGGGAAGATATTCACCAAACTATACTAACACAAGTCAGCCTCAGGATGTGAGAAAGAGGGATTTTAATCTTTGATTATAAACTATTGCTTGTTTGACTTTTTCACTGAACACATACTTCTCTATAATTTTTTCCTTAGCTTTCATACATAAGAATACTCCTGAAGGCAATGAGAAACCTTTAAAAGTACACTTACACTCACCACATTTCTGGATTTTCTGGGACAATCCTGCTTGCAAATTCTATCTTGTTGTCAGATCATGTATCATACACCGGGCCTGCAGCTATGGCCTGCTCTTAGGAAACCTACAAGCTGCTTGAGTAAAACACTAAAGCACAGTCTTAAAGTGACACTCGACAAAGCTGGACAAGATGATATTTAAGGTTGCTTCTGACTCTGAGATAGATGACTTTTTGTATTGAACAGATTAAAAAAAGAAAATTTACATAATACATAAAATATATAAAGTCGTGACAATAAATCTCCATGTAACCAGCATTCAGGTAAAAAAGCTATTTAATTAAAGTTAAACACATATGTGTACACACACACAGAGAATACCTTGGAGATACTGTGGGTTCAGTTCCAAACCACCACAATAAAGCAGGTATGACAATAAACAAGTCAAACGAATTTTCTGATTTTCTAGTACATATGAAAAGTTATGTGTACACTATTCTGTAATCTAATGTAATAGCGTTACATCTAAAAAACAGTATATACCTTAATTTAAAAATACGTTATTGATAAAAAATGCTAACCATCATCTGAGCCTCCAGGGAGTTGGAATCTTTTTGCAGTATTAACATCAAAGATCATTGATCACCATAACAAATATAGTAACAATGAAAAAGTTCAAAACATTTTGAGAATCACCAAAACGTGACACAGACACACGAGGTGAGTACATATGCTGGAAAACTGGCAGATGACAGACTTGCTTGACGGAGAGTTGCCAGAAACTTCAACTGCTGAGCAACACTGCCAAGTGCAGTAAAGTGAAGCACAACACGCTCGTGTGCGTGTGTGCCTGTGTTATCTATGTATCACTTTACAGTCCTTCGTGCAACTCTCTGAAGTAACTACTATCCCGAATTCGTTTTTTCACTATTAACTGCCCTTTTTCATTTTTTTTTTACGTTTGTTTCCAAAAAATATATTCTTCTAATTTTTCATGTTTTAGTATTTTATATAAACAAGTCACTCTTCTACAACTCCAGGGAACAACTTGGTATTGCCGGTGGCTCTGATTAATTCATTTTCACTGCTGTATAATATTCTACCATGTGACTACACCACAGTTTATTTTTCCATTCCACTACTGATGTTTCCTCATCTTCGTCATTACAAACAGTACTGTGATGAATAGAACTGTACCTGGCTTCTAGTGGATATGGGCAAGTTTCCCAAGGCATAGTGCTAGGAAGGGAACTGTTGGCTCATAGGGTATATACACATCCTGAACTTAAATAGATAACGTCAAATGGTTTCCAAAGCAGTTGTACCAATTTCACTCCCATCAGAAGTCTGTAAGTATTCTGGCTGTTCCACAATATCATCAACATTTGTTACTGTCAAACTAAAATTTGTGTCCCTGTATCACTGGAGAAGGAAATGGCAACCCACTCCAGTGTTCCTGCCTGGAGAATCCCAGGGACGGGGGAGCCTGGTGGGCTGCCGTCTATGGGGTCGCACAGAGTCAGACACGACTGCAGCGACTTAGCAGCAGCAGCAGACTGAAAGTGATAGTTGCTCAGTTCAGCAGCAGACTGAAAGTGATAGTTGCTCAGTTGTGTCTGACTCTTTGCAACCCCATGGATTGTAGCCCCCCGGCTCCTCTGTCGATGGAATTTTCCAGGCAAAAATACTGGAGTGGAAAGCCATTTCTTTCTCCAGGCTATCTTCAGGACCCAGGGATCGAACCTAGGTCTGTTGCACTGCAGGCAGATTCTTTACCTTCTGACTTGACACACCAGGGAAACCCTTGTGCGTGTCCCTCTATAGATCTGAAATGATATCTCATTATGGTTTTCATCTTCATTTTTGTTATTACTAGCAAGGGATAAACATCTTTCCTTAATGTTTACTGGCCATTCAAATTTCCCCTTCACTGCTTAAGTCTTTTGTCCATTTATCTTTTGGGTTATCTGACTTCTCTAAGTATTTATGAGGTTGTCTGATACAATTTGTCTGTAAATTCTGTACACTAATCTATCAGTTATATGTATTACAAATCACTTCCCTTATTCGTGCCTCATTTTAAAATTCTCTTTACTACTGTTCAATATAAAGTTTTAATGTAGGTGAGTTTTTTCTCAGTATTAATTCTCTTGTGGTTTGCACTTTCACGTCAGGCATATAAAAAACATCTATATCACACGATACTGTCTTCTAAACACTTGACAGTTTTGACTTTCATATTTAATTATTTATCTCAACTAGAATTGAGACAGTATTTGTGTAGAGTGCAAGCCTCAATCTTCATATGGGAAGTCAACAGAGCTAATACTATATACTGAAAAACCCATCATTTACCTGTTATCTCTGTCATAAATCAAGTTTTCATACATGCAATCAGTCTGTTTCTGGCATCTCTCTTCTGTTCTATGGGTCAATTTTCTACTGCTTTACCAAAATTACCATCTTAATGACTATGCTTTTTGATAATTATTGATACCTGGTACAAGTCCCTCTTACTTATTTCACAGGAGTATCTTGATTATTTTGGGGCTGGTGATAGTCTACAAGTTTGAAAGATTTCACAAAAATATGTTTAGAGATTTTGTCTGGCACTGCATCAAATTCATAGATAAATCTGAGAAATGACATCTTTAGAATAAAAATGTTTCAATCCACTCACAGTACATACTCCTTTCCTAACATGTTTTTAATATCTTTTGCTATTTAAACATATTCCATAGGTATCTGTTCCAATCATCAATTGCTATATCATAAATAATTTTAAAACGTAGTGGCTTAAGACAACAACATGTATTTTGCTCACAAATCTGCAACTAGAGGAGGCTTTGTCAGGGACAGTTTGGTCTACATGTTCTGTTCGATAACTCTGCCTAAGGTCCCAGTCTGCAGTCAGCATCAACCACTAGAACACACTTGCATTTCTAATAGGGCATTTTTGCCTTCTCTCTTTTTTCTTCATTAATCTCTCTAAACATTGAAATTATATATTGATAGCTATGTGGACGGAGAAGGCGATGGCACCCCACTCAAGTACTCTTGCCTGGAAAATCCCATGGACGGAGGAGCCTGGTAGGCTACAGTCCATGGGGTCTCAAAGAGTCGGACACGACTGAGCGACTTCACTTTCACTTTTCACTTTCAGGCATTGGAGAAGGAAATGGCAACCCACTCCAGTGTTCTTGCCTGGAGAATCCCAGGGATGGGGGAGCCTGGTGGGCTGCATCTATGGGGTCGCACAGAGTCGGACACAACTGAAGTGACTTAGCAGCAGCAGTAGAAGCTATGTGGATAAAAAATTATTATCCTCTGTGTCCGTGCTGCACAGTATTACTGAAGGAAAGTTACACAGCTCAAAATAGCCTGGAGTTAAAACTCCCCTCCGGGTCCTCCCCACCATTCTATGCAAAACAAAGAATTCTCTCACCCAAAGAAAAGAAATGGACATTAAGGTTGATTACGCCCAGCTCCCAGCCGGTCCAGCCTCTGGCCAATCTCCAGAATTCCTTGCCCCAGCCGTTTAAGAGCTAACTACTCCAAACAACCTTAGAGAAGAAGAGGCCCCCTTAAGACAGTAGATTTCCACATATATGCCTATATATACTTACTCTTCTTGGGTAAGTGCAGCAGCTTACTGGTCTGACTGGTGCCCCTTCTCGCCTCATTAAAGGTGATCTGTTCCTGTAAAGTGCCGGTCTTGTTCTTTTTCCGAACCTTGCTTTCTCTAACTCCCTTACCCTACAGTAACAGCCACCAGAAACATGCGGATGCTAAAATTTAATTAGAATTAATTAAAAATGGAGTTCTTCAGTTCCTCAGCTAGTGAGCTACATTGCAAGTGCTTGACAGCCACATGTACTTTGTTCCTACTACACTGAACAGGGCAGAGAATATTTCCATCATCTCAGAAAGCTCTATCGAATGCACTACACCCTTACTAGTCTTTTATTCATAAAATACTAAGGTTGTGTTAAAATTTCTACTATGACAGTGAATTTTCCTTGTAGTTCTATCAATTTTTGTTTACTATATTTTGAGGCTATATAATTAGATGCACATAAGATTAGAAACATTCTATCAGGATGGTAATTAAGTCTTTTACCATAATAAAAGCAGTAGTAGCCCTTTATCTCTAGCAATATTAATACAGTTAAGTCAATTTTCCTTTTTAAACAAATACTGTTTATTTTTTTATTTTATTTTTGGCTGCGCTGGGTCTTTGTTGCTGTGCATGGGATTTCTCCAGCCGCAAGTGGGGGCGATTCCTCATTGCTTCTCCCTGTGGGGGCTTCTCTTGTTGTGGAGCACTGGCTCCAGGAGTTGCAGCACAAGGACTCAATAGCTGTGGCACATGAGTTTAGCTGCTCCACGGCATGTGGAACCTTCCTGGACTGGGACTGAACCCGTGTCCCCTGCAGCGGCAGGTGGATTTTTAACCACTGAACCACCAGGGATTTTCCCATGGTTAGTATTAGCCTGGTACATGTTTTCATATCCTCTTATAGTGAAACGTTTCTATAGCTTTATCTTTTAGTCATTATCTCTTATAAACCATTTGCCAAACTTTAACCCAGATGGGCAGATCAATCTCTGCCTCTTAACTAAAACATTTAGTCCATTTACATTTATTGTAATTGTTGGTCTATTTTTATTTTTACCTTATTTGTGCTATTTATCTCATCCTGTTTCTTGCCTTCTTTTAGATTGATTTTTTTCTTATTCTATTATTCTCCCTTTTGAATTTAGGTTATATAGCCAATGTCTAGGCTTTTAGCAACCATCCTAGAAACTGCTTACAAAGACTTCAAACATCTGAAATTTGATCATCTCTTCCTAACGTTGGAGAAGGCAATGGCAACCCACTCTAGTACTCTTGCCTGGAAAATTCCATGGACGGAGGAGCCTGGAAGGCTGCAGTCCATGGGGTCGCAAAGAGTCAGACATGACTGAGCGACTTCACTTTCACTTTTCACTTTCCTGCACTGGAGAAGGAAATGGCAACCCACTCCAGTGTTCTTGCCTGGAGAATCCCAGGGATGGAGGAGCCTGGTGGGCTGCCGTCTATGGGGTCACACAGAGTCGGACACGACTGAAGCGACGCAGCAGCAGCGGCTTCCTAACATTTATATCAACGCTGCCATGTATTTTAATTCTATCTTTGTTTTTAACCCACAAGAGAGTATTACTCTTTTATTCAGACAATAGTTGTTTAGATTTACCCATTTTAATGGATATTTTATTACATTATCACTTTCCACTTAGGATAATTTTCCTTGTACCTTAAGTACATTCTTTAGAATTTCTTTAATGAGTATACTAATAACAAATTGTCAGTTGTCTGAAAATATTTTACCATTTTTTTAAAAGATACTTTTGAGAAGTATAAATATGGGACTACATAGTTATTTTCTTTTAGCCTTTCCACAATGCCAATCTACTGCTGGTTGGCTTCCAGAGTTGCTGAGATGAACCTCATCAGTCTTAAGAATGGTTCATTTGAAGCCAATCTTTTTAAAGAATTATCTCTGCATTGTATTCTGTACCTTCACCATTATGTGTCTAGGTAGAGATTTCTTTATGTTTATCCTGATTGGGATCTACTGGGCTTCTAAGTGTTTGTATTTGCATCAGTCCTATGATACCCTCGCCCATTAACCACTCATCAAACATGGCCTCCAGTGCAGATTGTGTGTGTTTCCTATTGGAATTCCAATGTTTTTCTTCTGAAATTGCAACCTCTGAAATCTCTGAATGACTAATTTTTTGTCATTTTACTGGCTTTTTCTCAGTTTTTCATTACTTTTTGCATAACTTTTATTGGGAATTCATTTTTTCTTAGATTTTATCTATGAGAATTATTTGAAGTCTGAGTTAAGTGCTGAATACTTCAGAGAAGATTTGAGGTCATATGAATTCAGGCAATAAGCCCACTGGAGAGTCAACATGAATTCTCAAGGGGCACCTTGTACCCATCTCTCAGCACCAAGGTTTGTCATGATTTTCTCTGCAATTACTCCCTAGAGGTAAGAGCTTACTTCCAGTTCACCCTTAAGGTTGCCCTTTGAAGTTTCAACGTTACAAGACTGGAGTTGAAGGCGTCTGAGACTTCCCATCTTAGGCTGTGAGTTTTGTCTATTTTCCAATGCCCCTTGAGGTTATAAACACTACCAATGAATGTTCAGTAAATGTCCTCAGAGTTGGCTTCAGAAATCCTTCTTATCTCTTAAGAGCTTGCTCTTTCATATGCTCTACTAACTACATTTCAAATATATTTGTTCCCTCCCCCACCTCAGAATTTTTGGTTGTTTTCATCAGGGCACCCTTTGGCCATACTGTCAAATAAGAGTTACAGAATCCTTTATCTGAAGACGAGAAACGAAATACACTTGAGGACAATTTAAATATGTTCTGCATTGATAGATCCAGAAATTAATTAAGGCATACTTGGGGATTTTGGAGGACAAGACTTCCTTTTAACAAGATCTGTTGAAGACATGTAGGAAACTGCACTGAACAGTTAGGAAGAAGTATTCTGGAAGTTAGTAATGTATCCTCCAGCCCAACTTTAGAATTACAACGTGGTCTTGAGGAAAAGGCAGGTCTTTGACTAGATCACCTTAGCTTAAAGGAATCAAATGAGGTAAATATAGTGATATTGTGAACATCTGTGTCTTGTCATAATTCATTGAAAACACACACTGTATCAAGTCTCCCAATCCTTCCCCTCTTAGTTCTTAACAACTTCCCACAAGAATCAAATACAAGACACCCAGCTCATGGTCAAATTTTCACAACAGGATCTCCTTAGCCCTCTCACATGATTCTGAAAGTGTCTCTAGATAAAGAAATGCTGCCCTAAAGACCAACTGAACTCCATCTGCCCTTTCTACAGCAAATCTTCTTATATCATCAAAGTAACCAACACTTCGTAATAAGAGAATGTCAGAGCTGCCAAGAACCTTGTGTGATGCAAACTCAGTCGCTTCAGTCATGTCCTAGTCTTTGAGACCCCATGGACTGCAGCCCGCCAGTATCCTCTGTCCATGGGATTCTCCAGGCAGGAACACTTTACTGGGTTGCCAAGGCCTCCTCCAGAGGATCTTCCCGACCCAGAGATCAAACCTGGGTCTCCTGCATTGCAGGCGGATTCTTTACTGTCTGAGCCACCAGATCATCTAGTAACTAGCCAAACATTCAATTTACAGCTACGGAAACAGAAGCTTAAAGTGAACTCAGTTACCTAAAACCACTAGACTGGATAGCTGAGAGCTGAGTTACGGGCTAAAACCCAGTTTCCCGACTCCGTGCCCAAGCTCCACGTCTTGCCATTCCCTGAATGGGGACATGTGGGAGAGGAGATGGAAAGAGATCGACAGCTTCCCACACAAAAAGCCAGCAACTTACACCGTGAGGGTAACACCTGCCCCCCGGGGAGAGAAAGCCCAGCCTTAACTTCAACCAGCGCGGCTGCAACCCAGGGCAGAGTCTGCAGCAGGAGAGCACGGCAGAAGGAACGAGAGCAACCCCATCAGGCCGAGGACGAGCTGGTCACAGAGAAGCAGAGTCCTGGGGTCCCGGAACACGGGGCAAGTTCGCTGGCAATGACGGGGACCCAGAGTTTCCCATCCGCGTCTCATCAGCCAGAAAACGGGCTCTCAGGGCGCGACGGAAACAGGTCGGGACGGTAGCAAATCCAAGAACATGAAACAAGCCTCGGAGAAGTTTCTCGGGAAGACGCCGGGGCTACGGCCGACGCGGAGGGAACCGTCCGGGAAAGAGCAGGGCTCTGGGGTCGTCGGGGGAAGGTCAGCGTGGATCCGCGCCAGCCGCTGACTACCGACGCCCAGCCCCGCCGGGGCCGCACCTCGAAGTCCAGCCCCCGGCCGGGGGCTCCGCCACCCTCAACACGCACCCGGGCCCGCACGAGGAGGACTCTTACCCGAGCAGGTGCCAGCTCCGCCATGGCTGCCACCCGGGGCCCGTCTGATACGCCTCGGGCTGCGTGCGGGGTTTCCTGGGGGGCCCGCCGGCACCTCCTGGCAACCGCCCCCAGCGCCGTGTTGATGCAAGGTGCATTGTGGGAGTCCGGCCCTCCCGGGCCAAGACGGGCGCCACCCGCCGATCCTCGCCGCGCGGGGTTTCCCCTGGCGCCTCCGTGCGGCAGGAGGGTGAACAACACCTCGGCATTCAGCCCGAGAGGGACGGGAGGACGAGGACTTTCCAAAACAAGGGCAGGTTGCAAATTTAAGACGAACCTCCTATAAGCACAGCTTCATTAATGAACCCCAAACAAGCAATTGTCTAAGTTTTTATTGTGATACGTTTACCACTCCTTATCAAACATTTAATTCCATTTAAATTCATCTCTCAGTGGTTTGGAGAGCTTCCCTGGTGGCTCAGACGGTCAAGAATCTGCCTGCAATGCAGGAGACCCAAGTTTGATCCCTGAGTAGGGAAGATCCCCTGGAGAAGGGAATGGCAACCCACTCCAGTATTTCTGCCTGGAGAATCCCAAGGACAGAGGAGCCTGTTGGGCTACAGTCCATGGAATTCTCCAGGCCGGAATACCGGAGTAGGTAGCGTTTCCCTTTTCCAGGGGATCTTCCCAACCCAGGGATCAAACCCAGATGTG
>NW_011494763.1:599524-609622 GCF_000754665.1 Bison bison bison
CAGCGACTGAGCGACTTCACTTTCACTTTTCACTTTCAGGCATTGGAGAAGGAAAGGGCAACCCACTCCAGTGTTCTTGCCCGGAGAATCCCAGGGATGGAGGAGCCTGGTGGGCTGCCGTCTATGGGGTCACACAGAGTCGGACACGACTGAGTGACTAACACTAACACAACACATAGACCTCTGCTTTTCCAGCACTCTGGCAGGTGCTTTGACGGATTAAAAAACGTATAAAACTCATGGGGGAGAATGAAAGAAGTGAAAGTGAAAGGCGCTCGGTCGTGTCCGACTCTTTGCGACCCCACGGACTATACAGTCCATGGAATTCTCCAGGCCGGAATACCGGAGTAGGTAGCGTTTCCCTTTTCCAGGGGATCTTCCCAACCCAGGGATCAAACCCAGGTCTCCCACACGGCAGGTGGATTCTTACCAGCTGAGCCACAAGGGAAACCCATGGCAGAAGAATAGATAAATGTATACCCATGGCTGAGTCCCTTTACTGTCCACCTGAAACTATCACAGTATTATTGGCTATGAAAGTGAAAGTGAAGTCTCAGTCGTGTCTGGCTCTTTGCGACCTCATAGGCTGTAGCATACCAGATTCCTCTGTCCATGGGATTTTCCAGGCAAGAATACTGGAGTGGTTTGCCATTTCCTTCTCCAGGAGATCTTCTGACCCAGAGATTGAACCCGGGTCTCCCGCATTGCAGGCAGATGCTTTACCATCTGAGTCACCAGGGAAGTCCATATTGTAGTATATATATTTTTGGCGATACTCCAATATAAAATAAAAAGTTTTTTAAAAATGTAAAACTCAGACATTTCTCTGAGGGAAGAACTTGTAATCTGGTTGGGGAAAAGAGACATGCTCCCAAACGGCAAGCAGTTTTATTCAAAAATACACCTGTTACTTTGCTTTTTAGAAACCAGAAACACATTTCTCATATCAACAGGGGGTTAGGTGCCCAGACCATCCCACTGAAGCCTATCAGTGATAGTAATCATGCTTTGGAAAATCCAAGAGAGCACATCCAGCCTACATGCTTCATATTAAACTACGCATTCTGAGTTTTGGGTTGAAAAGCATGGCTGCTTTACTGTTTGAGCACACGATACACAGCACTAATGCAATGATGATTGTGTGATTCATGCCGCATTGTCTCCATAGAGACAGGCAATGAATTTCCACTTTGAATGATAGGCATGAAGCACTTTCCCTGAGAACTAAAATCTTAAGATCAACAGAAAAGTATGTTCATGTGACTGACTCCTTAGCATGAGGGCTTAGTTCAGACTTTACCTCCTCTGAGAGATATCCCCTGACCACACTGTCTACAGCCCAACACCCTCCTCCATCCCAACACTCAGTGTTGTTACCTAATAATTTTTCAGGGCATTTGTCACTATCTGAAATAACCTCATTTTCCCATTAGTTTGCATAGTAATTATGCAAACTAATTACTATGCATAATGTAATTATGGATAGTGGATAATCCATAACAGTGGATAAGCCCTCCACTGTTATCCTCCATTTCTTGCACACAGAAATGTTCATAAATAGTTTTGGATGATTGAATGGTGAATCAAAAAATAGGGCTAGGAAAAGTCAACTCCAAGAGCAGGCATGATGCCCAGAGCAACCAGATCCACAAGCAATTGAATCATTAATATACCTAAAGAAAAAATGGGATGGGCTGAGAAAATTGGCTGAGATATGTCTCAAACCAACAAAAATTTACTGTTAGATAGAAAAAAAAAGTATCAAGATTGTGAAGGCAGACATATCAGGACATAGGATACCAAGATCATTAAATGGTTCAGTTACTGAATTCACGTGCGCACCAGTGAGACTTCTAATGAAACTTCTAATGTAGGTTCCCGTGTAGCTTCTGGGAAACATGTCGGTCAGGCTGATGCAAATATCCAGACCACCCATGGACATTATTAAACTGACACTCTGGCTTATCCATCAGTTTCTGAGTCAGCTGGATTCAGCATCCAAGCCTGAAACTCTAGAAAAATATTCACATCAAATTTCCAGTGTCAAGGGAGGCAGCACCAGGCAGAGGTTTGCAGTCTGATTGGCTTGCAGAGATGGTGCGGCAGTTTAGAAAGTGGGCTGAGGGACTCACCTGGTGGTCCAGCGGTTAAGAAGACTCTTTGCAATGCAAGGGACACCGGTTCAATCCCTGGTCTGGGAAGATCCCCCAGGCCACCTAGCAACTAAGCCCACATACCACAACCACTGAGCTTGTGCTCTAGAATCTGAGAGCCACAACTAATGAACCCATGTGCTGCAACTCCTGAAGCCCGTGCACCCTAGAGCCCATGAGCCACAAATACTGAGCCTACACACCCTAGAGCCTGTGCTCTGCAACTAAGAATAGCCCTCGCTGGCCACAATTAAAGAAAGCCTGTGTGCAGCAACGAAGGCCCACCGCAGCCAGAAACAATGAAATAAATAAATCGTAAAAACAAAGAAAAAGAAAAGAAAGTGGGCCAAGGAGTGAGAGCGCCTGGGTCTATAACCCAGCGCTGCCACTTACTAGATGCGGACCTTGGGCAAGTCTTGAACTTCTCATCACCTCCATGACCTCACTATTAGTGAGGAATAATAGTGGCACATATTTCATAGTTATTAAGTGAGTTTGCAGATTAAATGAGTTAGTTGAAATCAAGTGCTTAGAACAGTGCCTGTCCCAGGTTAAGAGCTCAAGAAGCAAGCTTCATCCCACTGCTCTTTGTGAAAATAGCAGACACAAGTAAAGGTGCTTGTGTGACGGAATGCCTGCCATAGACAAGCACTCAGTGACGAGTAATTTCTCATTTTGGCTTGTTTTCACTTTGGCAAGCTCTCTATGCCTTACCTGCAATGAATTCACCAAGATAAATGTCATCTTGTTGCATCTCTTAGAAGCCACCCATCTTCCTTCCCCAATGACACTCAGCTCTTGACACAAGCCTTTAAATGAACCTTGGTGCCATTCACAATTATTCCCATTGGTGGCAGTGGTGTTAGAGGAATCAAGGAAATTTACTCTTAGTACTTGGATCCTGTCATCTCTATGTCTGTAGAATATGAATGTAACCTGCAGAGCTGAATGTAACCTTAGATGTTATCTTACTCAAACCATCATTTTTAGTGATGGAAAAATATTCTTCGAATCACAAATTATACAAAGTTTAAAATAATGCTTTAGGGCTTCCTTGGTGACTCAGTGGTAAAGAATTCACCTACAAATGCAGGAGATACGGGTTCGAGCCCTGGTCTGGGAAGATCCCAAACGCTTAGGAGGAACTAAGCCCGTGCACCGCAGCTACTGAGCCTGTGTCCTAGAGCCCAGGAGCCGGAACTACTGAAGCCTGCGCACCCTAGAGCCCGTGCTCCGCAACAAGAGCTGCTGCTAAGTCGCTTCAGTCGTGTCCGACTCTGTGCGACCCTATAGATGGCAGCCCACCAGGCTCCCCCGTCCCTGGGATTCTCCAGGCAAGAACACTGGAGTGGGTTGCCATTTCCTTCTCCAATGCAGGAAAGTGAAAAGTGAAAGTGAAGTCGCTCAGTCGTGTCTGACTCTTAGCGACCCCATGGACTGCAGCCTACCAGGCTCCTCCATCCATGGGATTTTCCAGGCAAGAGTACTGGAGTGGGGTGCCATCGCCTTCTCCCCGCAAGAGAAACCACTGCAATGAGCAGCCCTCGCACAGCAACGAAGCGCAGCCCCTGCAGGACGCAACTAGAGAAAAGCCCGTGCAGCAATGAAGCGCCAACACAACCAAAAATAAATCTATAAAATTATAAAAATAAAATAATGCTTTAAAATACTTACCTTGTCCCTTAAATTGTCTATCATATGATTTATAGCATACATATCAACATATATATGTATATATGCATACGCCCAAACGTCTTTTTCAACTCAAGAACGTTTATAGACCACAGCTTTGAGACCTGCCTCTGTAGTCTGTTCCCCTTACCACCTTGCAGATCTCTAGCTGGCAGGGACCATGGCTTTTTTGCTCCTTTCCCACCAATAACCCTTTAGGGAGCATGCTCCACGCAGCTTCTGGGTCAGTGAGAATCCCAGAATGAACACTCTTGGGCTCAAGCTGCCCCACCCCAACCTCAAGTGTCTGTATTCCTGCAGTGGATGTCTGTCAATCTCGTTGGCCTAGCACGTCTGTTAACCTCTTTGGTCTAGCACGTCTCCCTTCCTCTGAGCATATAGGCACCCCCTCCCCTTTGGGGACGGCTTCATCTAGGCTCTAGTCATGTAATTCAAAGGGCTGCCACCCTCTTGTTCAGTGACAATTCCAGCCAGGTCACAGTGACAGTTTGAGAGAGAGAGAGAGAGAGAGATAATCAAAATATTAAAATTTAAACATAAAAATAAATAAACATAAATTTTAAATATAAAATTTTATTTTTATAAAAATGTATTTTAAAAATAAAATTTTAAATATGTATATAATATAAAGTTTTATTTATTTTTATTTATGTTTGGCCGTGATGGGTCTTCCTCACAGCACGGGTTTCTCTCTAGCCGCAGCCATTGGTGGGCTACTCTCTAGTTTCGGCGCCTGGCTTCTCATCTCAGTGGCTTCTCTTGCTGGGGAGCACCAGCTCTAGGGTGCAAGGGCTTCACTAGCTGAGGCACGTGGGCTCAGTGGTTGCGGCTCTGACTCTAAGAGCACAGGCTCAATAGTTGTGGTGCACAGGCTTAGTGGCTCCACAGCCTGTGGGACCTTCTCAGACCAGGGATCGAACTCATGCCTCCTGCACTGGTAGGTGGATTCTTTACTAGTGAGCCCCCAAGGAAGCCCCACAGTGACTGTGTGAACGGCAGGCATCTGACTCAAAGCAGCCCAGTCACAGCACCCTCACCTCCCGGCCACAGTAACTGAGCCAGGGGTGGGCCTGTGACTTAAGATCATCCCTGGAATCCTTTTAATCTGAGCTGAGGAAGCAGGTTAATTTCCTTCCTGGTGAAGTTATAAATGTGAGTCAGGAAGAGTCTTGTCCCCCATTTTTTGGAGTAAGTTAGCTTGAAAGAACGCTCCCAACACAGAGAAAGGAGCAGAGATGAGTCATTTGTGTCCCCGTGGGGGACTGATGCTTCAGTGGCTCCTCTGCATCTGTGAATAATTCTGGATTCCTCCCAGAAACTTCCCCTTGCTCCTTGGTTGACTGGTCAGGCTCAGATAGGGGAACTGGGTATCTGAGTGACAAGATTTTTTTTATTATTGCATATCCTTTTATCCCTTTTGAATTTTGAATGGATCAATGTAAAATCTATTCAAAACTTCATTGATTGATTAAAAACTGGTGCAGAACTCCTTTTAGAGGGAAAACAGTATTTTGTTCACCAAAAGAGTTTTACTGGGCATTTTAACTGTGAAAAAATGGGCTCCCGGGCAGGGCTTGGAAGGCAGAACGTGAGCAAAGATAAAACTAAACTGCCCTCCAGAGTAAATTAGGATTTGGGGGTTTCTCTGGGTATCCTAGGAGTGATGAACCGCAGAAGGGGGAAGGGAGCTAAGGCAGAGATATGTAAATTTGAGAATCCAGAAAGCATGCATTAACTAAGGAAAATAAACCTTTCCTCACCCCCAAATCGTTGAGAGGTGGGGCAGAACTGCTGATTTTGACACTCTATGTTACCATTAGAGGATATTGATCCCATTGGGATGCACCCAGGTAACCAACGCTAGCTTACACTTCTAAAACTGAATATAGATCTTCTAAGACTGGATATAGATCTTTCTTGACTTTTAAATGGGTGTCTACTCTTGTAATAGGAGACAGTCAGCTAATAGCAATTATAATGCTGAGGGATGATATGGGTTTAAAATAAGTCTAAACGGGTATGAGCAGAGGTTCTCAGCCTTCGGCAAATGATGCCAGCATCTCACTAGGAGACTTACAGGAGACCTATGGGAATCTCAGTGGATGGCGTGGAGGGACATGAGATTCTGTCTCATACCCAGGACTCCTTGAGAATTACCATTCTAGAGATGTCCTTCCATGGCGGTTCCCTAAGGAGTCAGTGTTGGAGTAACAGCCATGGCCTTGCCCAAACTGTTAGGGTCCCAGGATGATAAAAGGCTGCTACATTTTCAAATTTCCTCCCCGCCACTCCTTTTTTTGGGGGGTCCACGCTGCGCAGCTTGTGGGATCTTAGTTCCCAGACCAGGGACTGAACCCAGGCCCTTGGCAGTGAGAACAGAGTTCTAATTACTGGACTGCCAGAGAATTCCCTACGTGTTTTTCTAACAATAACAATCAGACAGACCAATACTGGAAAACCCAGACACAGGCTGGTTCATCTTGTGCCTGGTGGGAAGTTGATTCATCTCCCCCTCACCCTCTGCCATCACCCAATATTCGCAGACTAGATCTCAACCAGGAATGGTGCCCAGATCCCGGACCATAGGATAACCTTGTTCATCTGTGGCTCTTCATTTTCAGTATCATCTAACTTAACCTTGTCATCTCCAGATTTCCTCTCTCAGAAAGCCACTCGCTGCTTTTGAGCCGTGCTAAGGGACTGGAAGAAACACAAGCTTGAATCAAGATTGCCAGGAGAAATATCAATAACCTCAGATATGCAGATGACACCACCCTTACGGCAGAAAGTGAAGAGGAACTCAAAAGCCTCTTGATGAAAGTGAAAGTGGAGAGCGAAAAAGTTGGCTTAAAGCTCAACATTCAGAAAACGAAGATCATGGCATCCGGACCCATCACTTCATGGGAAATAGATGGGGAAACAGTGGAAACAGTGTCAGACTTTATTTTTCTGGGCTCCAAAATCACTGCAGATGGTGACTGCAGCCATGAAATTAAAAGATGCTTACTCCTTGGAAGGAAAGTTATGACCAACCTAGATAGCATATTCAAAAGCAGAGACATTACTTTGCCAACAAAAGTCTGTCTAGTCAAGGCTATGGTTTTTCCTGTGGTCATGTATGGATGTGAGAGTTGGACTGTGAAGAAGGCTGAGCACTGAAGAATTGGTGCTTTTGAACTGTGGTGTTGGAGAAGACTCTTGAGTCCCTTGGACTGCAAGGAGATCCAACCAGTCCATTCTGAAGGAGATCAGCCCTGGGATTTCTTTGGAAGGAATGATGCTAAAGCTGAAACTCCAGTACTTTGGCCACCTCATGCGAAGAGTTGACTCATTGGAAAAGACTCTGATGCTGGGAGGGATTGGGGGCAGGAGGAGAAGGGGACAACGGAGGATGAGATGGCTGGATGGCATCCCTGACTCGATGGACGTGAGTCTGAGTGAACGTAGGGAGTTGGTGGTGGACAGGGAGGCCTGGCGTGCTGCAATTCATGGGGTCACAAAAGGTCGGACATGACTGAGTGACTGATCTGATCTGATCTGAAGGGGCTACAAGTGGGTCTGTGGCACCACGGGTCTCAGGCTGATTGGCAGCCTGCTATGGAAAGGTCTTGGCATTGAAGGCTGGCTGTGGCCTGGCCATGACTCACCTTGCATCTTCATCACCTACAACTTCACACAGCCCGGCTCTGGCCAGGCCAGCCTCCTGCCTTTCAGCTCCTGTTCCTGCCTCCCTGGCGTGTCCCATCCACATCCCACATCACCACCCCCTCCTCCCCTGCTCCACTCAGGTCATTCCTTTACACCCCGACTCCTCCAGGTCCAAGAGGACATATAAGCTCTTAGCAGCGGATGCTTCTCAATGGGAATCTGGTAGGAAAGAGTTTTACTCTTCATAATTTTTTTTAAAACCAATTTTTACTGCATGCATTCATTTTTTTTAATTAAAATACTTTTTAATTAACACATCAGCAGAAGGAAAATAAAAACCCACCCCAGAGCAGGACCACCCTGCTCCCGTAGGTGGCCTGCCGGGTCCACACCGAGGATCCTCGCTGTCTGGGGGCGGTCCACACTGTCACCCGCTTTGGTCAGCTTGCACGAGGGCTCCCCCGGGGCCGGTGCTGGGGGTTGGGCTGACTTGTGGCGTAACCGATGGGGCACTCGGTGCAGTGGGGTCCACCGGACGAGGACGCAAGAAAGCAAACCCAGACTTGGCTCTCTCGCTTATCATCCGTCACTAAACCTCTTTGGAAATCAGCTCCTTGAAGGTGAAATAAAGGGACAGACTCGAGCTGTGGGCGCAGATGTTTCAAACTCATGTCTCCCATCCAAGTACTAACCAGGCCCGACCCTGCTTAGCTTCCTAGATCAGACGAGATCAGGTGCATTCAGGGTGGTATGGCCACAGACAAAACTCATGTCTCAATAGGGGTTTCTCCCCCTTCCTTCACACACTCAGCAGCCAAAAAGCAAAATACGACCCTGTTGGTCTCACTTCCCATGATTTAGGTTATGAAAATGGTGATTTTCTCCACATGCTTTTGAAAAGCAGAATACTGCTGCCTCCCAACCAGAACCAGACTAGAGGGTTCCCCTCCTGCTCCAACAAAACTCCACTGAGCTTGTCTATATTTCTCATTTTCTTAAGATGTGCCTCCTTCCGAAAGCAGAATAGAAGAAGAAGAAGAAAAAAAATCCCAGTTAACTGGATTCCAGTTCATTGAGGGTTTACTATAGGAAGCCACGCTGGAGAACCCTCCAGCCTTGTGAACATGCAGTCTGCGATCTGGACACCTTTTATTTAATTTCAGGAACTCCCTTTGCATGGCAAAAAGGGGTCTGAGGAAAGCAGAGCGGCACAGATGAGGGGAAGGGCAGAGGCAGAGCACTCACAAACTGTGGCCCCCTCCCCCCCGGCTGGGAGAGAAGTGGGATCCAGGGGAGGAGAAGTCATTCTTGATGCAAACAAGGGGCCTGGGGCACGCCACCCCACCCCAGTGCCTGGCCATGCAAGACGCAGAAATGGAGACTGTGGCCCATCAGGACCACGGAAGAGATGCACCGACTGGTGGGGAGTCCCCTGGGGGCCACCCCCCGACCTCCCGACCCCCCACAGGCGCCTGCAGGGTCTGGAGCCCAGGAGGGTCTGTGTCCGAGTCCACGGGGCATGGCCGGTTAACAGATAGCACCAGTTGGGAGGCTCAGGGCAGGAGAGAGACAGAGGCTCTCAGAGGCTAGCACCTACTGGCCTGGGCCCTCCTGGGATGAGACTCACGTCCTGCCTGGCTGCTCTGGCAGCAGGAGCCTTGCCCTCACCCCATAGCCCCAGAAAAGGAGGAAATTGTCAGGACGAGGTCTGAGCCGGGGCACCAGCTGCCTCTGGAGGGCCAGGGGCACCACACTGAGGGGCTGGAGGTGGGAGGGACAAGCTGGAGGTCCGAGGCGGGGGGAACCTGCCTCCTGCCCAGTGGTGCCCCAACACCGAGAACCTTCCAGAAGCACATTCCTGGGGCATTTTGTAGTCGACCCGTTGCCCATTCCCCACCCCATGACCCCATGAGTGGGCCCCCTGTTGCTTCTGATTTATGTGTGGTGGGTCAGGGGCAGAGAGACCAGACCACAGAGGTCTCTCCAGTTCCAGAGGTAGGCAGCGTGTGTGTGGTGGGGTGGACACTCCGCTGGAGGCCTGGCCCTGGTCCCCCGCCCGCCTCTCTAAACCATCTCAGCTATGTCTCCCCTTCCTCAGCTATCCAGTCGGGAAACTCCGACCCCACCTACCTCAGAGGGACAGGCTAAGGGTGAAAGTTGATAACGGATAGAAAAACGTGTTTTTTAAAAAAAGTATAAAGCGCTATTCAAACGCGAGGCAGTGTTGTCATCACGGAGATCCACCCCTTAGCACGTCCCTCCTCTTTCACCTGGACACCTCGGCTTCCTTTTTTAGGGTCGCTTTAACCCTTAGGACCCTATTTCTTCATCTCAGCAGGGGGCCGAGACTCCCGGGTGGCTTTCCCTGACCACAATCTGAGACCCCAGAGCCCCAGAGGCCGAATGGTCAGGCTAGGTGCCCGAAGGGTGGTGGGGGGTGTGTGCTGGCCTCCTCGCTGCCCTTCCAGGACCGTCCCTGTGGGAGGAAGCCCCTCGGTCCACCCCGTGAGAAGAGCTGGGCTGCCCCTTCAGCCGGACAGGTCTAGGGGACCCCTGCCCCGCCCTCGCCACCCTCAGGGGGACCCCAGACCTGTCCGGCTGAAGG
>NW_011494763.1:610995-619752 GCF_000754665.1 Bison bison bison
GAGCCGTGAGCCGGAGGCACCCGAAGTGGGTAGGTGGGGGTCACGCAGCTAGGTCAGGAAACACCCCCAGATGCTGGGAAGAGCGGTGCTCTGAGAAAGCTCCCTTGAAAGGCAGAATTGCCCGAAAATAGACTTAACTGTATGTTCCATGCTAATTTATCTAAAGAGAATTTCTTGACAAGAGGGAAAGAATTTGCCAGAACCTATCCCAGGTGAACCCACCACACAGGTGGCTCAGGCAGTAAAGAACTTGCCTGCAATGCAGGAGACCCGGGGTTCGATCCCTTGATTGGGAAGATCCCCTGGAGGAGGGCATGGCAACCCACTCCAGTCTTCTTGCCTGGAGAATCCCATGGACAGAGGAGCCTGGCGGGCCACAGTCCATGGGGTGGTGGCAAAGAGTCGGACTCGACTGAGCCACTGAACCACCACCACCATCCCAGGTGAAAAGCCTGTCTAAAGACCTAGGGGAGTGGAATGCAGGGAGCTGGGGGCATGCCTCCCACCTCCCATGTGCGGTTGCATCTCCACCTAGCACGCAGCCTTTGGCCTCCTACAGCAGTGGGGTCAACTGGGTTGGTGCGAGTCCCATCTGGCCTCAGACCCCGTCTGTGGGGAGCAGACATCACAGCACTCTGCACCTCCTGCTGTGGAAGTGGCTGCTTGGCCAGCCTCTCCAGGAAGCACCAGTCTTGCTCCTGCAATGATGCTCTTTGCTTGCATCCCTGCCTCTCCATAGTCCATGCTCCCGCACTACCGTGGGGTCAGAAGGACACAAAGCCCAGAGCGTCAATCAGAGCAGCGACCTCAGGCCCAGGACTCCGACCCCCGAGGAACCACTGGGTTTGATGACTGCGTTCAGGAGCCTTCTCCTTCCTACACCCTCCATCATCACCTCCTGGATCCGTCATTCACAGTCCCTTCTTCCTACAGGAGCCCCAAACTGTGACCCGTGTTCCTTACCAGCTGCTCCTAAACAGGCTGGGCTGAGCCCGCCCCCACCCCCCATCTCAGCCCACACTGACGGTAGGTCTGGCTGTGGCCTCTGTCACCGCTGCACTGTGGGCCTTGCTTCTCCCTCTCCGCAATCTGCTCCTCTCATTCCTTCATAGGTGTTATTCCCAAGAGGACCCCCAAGGAAACCTCCATCTCGGGGACTGTTTCCCGGGAAACCCAACCCCAAATGGTCCCAATCCTCCTCTGATCCTTCATCACGCTCGGCGTGGCACGTTTTTTGGTGCTCTACCTTCCTGACCCAGCTTAGCTCCTGGGTCCCTCTGACCCTTCCTCTGTCGGGGTTGCCCAGGGGACTCAAGGAGCTGAAGACTGCTGGAGAAGACCACATGTCTCAGACCCTGGCCTCCTACCCTGCAGCTCAGTGTGTCCCATTTTTCCATTTTCCATGGAAACGATGTCACACCTTCTCCTGCAGCGTCTAACGTGAGGACTTGATAACTCTGGAAATCCCTGGCCAGTAACTGATTCAGATACAAGCACATGACCTTGTTCTGGCCGATGAGATGTGTTTGCTGGGAAGGCTTCCTCTCTCCCTGGAGACAGTGTAAGGAAAAAAAGATGGTCTTTCCTTCCCCTCTGGGGCTGGAGGTGATGCTTGGAACAGCTGTGGCCATGTTGCTCCATCCACACCACGGGTGGACGAGCAAGGACTGGAAAGAAACTGGGGCCTTGATAATACAGCTGAATCCTTGAACTAACTGAGACTGAAACCAGACCACCTCTTCATTACGTAAGAGAATAAATGTCTTTATTCTTTGAGTGTGGGTGGGTGGGTTTCTGTCCTCAGCTACTGCAATTCTCTTTTTTAGTTTTATTTTTTTGTCTTTATTCTTTAAGGCAGTTTGAATGAGGATTCTAAAGCAGTGAGTATCCTTCCAGACACAATGGCACAGCTTCACCCAACTTAACCCTCCCTTGACTTCATGTGCTCCCCCTATCCAGCTACCAGCTTATCTCATTTCTCTGTTCCTTTTTTTTTTAAGTTAGCTATACTTGCTTTCACTACTTCTTTACCTCCATTCTCTTTCAGACTTTCACAATCAGGCAGCATGTCCCAGCATGCCACCGAAACTTTTGTCAACATTCAGGTCCACTCGCTCCCAGTCCACTCTCCTTTCCCTGGCTATTAAGAAGACTCTTGAGAGCTCCTTGAACAGCAAGGAGATCAAATCAGTCCATCCTAATGGAAATCAACCCTGAATATTCATTGGAAGGACTGATGCTGAAGCTGAAGCTCCAGTACTTTGGCCACCTGATGCAAAGGGCCGACTCACTGGAAAAGACCCTGATGCTGGGAAAGATTGAAGGCGGGAGGAGAAGGGGACAACAGAGGATGAGATGGTTGGATGGCATCATCCTCTCAATGGACATGAGTTTGAGCAAACTCTGGGAGATAGTGAAGGATGGGGAAGACTGGTGTGCTGCAGTCCATGAGGTAGCAAAGAGCCAGACATGACTTAGCAACTGAACAACAGCAACACAGAAGATGTTATCTCCAAGACAGACATATCTCCAAGAAGATATGTCAAAATCTGCATCTCCCCAGTGGTTCAGAGTGTGACCTTCTTTGGAAACAGGCTCTTTCCAGGGGTAATTAGTTAGGATGAGGTCATACTGGAGGAGGGCAAGCCCCTGATCTAACGTGACTCCTTGACCTTACAAAACACAGACACACAGACGGTGTGAAGACAGAAGATTAGGGTGATACATCCACAGATCAAAAGACAGCAAAGATCACCAACAAACACAGAAGCTAGGAAGAGGCAAGGTGGGGTCCCCCACAGCTTTCAGAGGGAGCAGGGCCGTGCCACACCTCTGACTTCAGACTTCAGGCCTCCAGAACTATGAGAATAAATGTCTGCTGCTTCAAGCCACACTTTGGTATTTTGTTAAGACAATCCTAGGAAACTAACACCCCTGAATCCTCGAAAGGAAAGGGATCAGTGCTTTGATACAGGCCTTTGAAAGGCCGCCACGACAGAGCATCACCCTGTAAGGGGCAGGCTGGGTGAGCAGCCACCCCTCTGGACCAAATACCCAGGGGCCCGGCCGGGTGCCCCACTCACCGGGGCCAGAGTCTAACCCGAGCTCCCCATCCATGGAGTCGCGTGGGCCCCACGGGTACGGCTGCTCCTCCTGCTTTATCCATGACAAGATGTCGTGGGCGGAGATCAGAGACTCTGTTTGGGGAAAGAAGGCAGACTTAGAGCCTGTTCATTTCGCTGAGCATCCTACCTAAGGCTCAAACACCACCACACGCAGAGGCCGCCGCTCGGCCCAGAGGGCGTGTGCAGTCTGGGTATCCTGTGCCCCCACCCTCCGTGAGGCCTCCCTGAATGGACCTCACTGGTGCTGCTGCACCTGGGCTCAGCCAGGCAGGAGGCCCGTCTCTCAGGAGGCCCGTGTGGCGACAGAGCCAGGATTGGCATCCTGGGAGCCCCAGGGCCATCTGTGGCACCAGGCCAGAGGGGAGCCCAGCCTCTGACGGCCCACAGGACAGAGGGAGGAGGGCGAGGCCTTCATGATCAGCGACAGCAGAGACGGTGGACAAGGGTCATTAATGAGAACTGCAGCAGAACGTTCGCCTCTCTTATCAGGCTTTCTCCTCTGTCCTGGAGCCCTTCAGCTCCCCACCCCAAACCGTGTGAAGCTGCAGAGCTGACACACTACACGGAACCCCAGACTCTACATCGGCCTTTCTGCCTGGTGTCCCCAGGGGTTACAACCACCAGATGAGATGACGCTGGCCTCCTCCACTCTGCAAGTATACGTGAACACATGCACATATGCGTGCACACACACGTGTGCACACATAAGCACATATACACACATGCACGTGCGTGCGCGCGCACACACACACACACACACACACACACACACATACACGCACGTGCAGCCTGGGTGGGCAGAGCTTCCCTACTGCTCTTTTATGCTTCCTTTTATGCCTGGACTACCCTCAGAAATTTTCTGGGAGTCACCTAGCTAGTATTCGCTCAAGGAAAATTCCAGAAAATGTAAATTACTTTCTGTCAGAAATATGCACCTTTAAAAGGCTTTTTAGGGACTTCCCTGGCTGTCTAGTGGTTAAGACTCCATGCTTCCACTGGGGTGCAGGTTCGATCCTGGGACAGGGAACTAAGACTTCACATGCTGCGTGGCATGGCCAAAAAAAAGTACAAAATAAATAAATAAAAAGGCTTGTCGATTATACTTCACAAATCAGCTATGTCATTTCAGTATCAGTTCACTGACAGGACAAATTATTGATGTAAGGATTCCTTTAGAGAAATCCTCGCTTTTCTAGTAGTTACACACCAAAATGTGTACAAAGTCATCCTCTGGGGAACACGCAGTGGTTCATTCCCTGAGTCTCTCACTGGCCTTTGACCAAAGTGACTCAGTCGGGTTGATTTCCCGGCAGATAGGCACATCACCCTCCACGTGCGCTGGCGGACCGCTCACCTGAGTTGGGGTCCGTTGGGATGTCCCTCTCCGCCAAGTCCTGCTGGTCCCACACGCACGGGGGCTCCTCCTGTTTGATCCGGGACAGGAGATCCTGCGCGGAGGCCGGCGAGTCTGCTTGAGGGGACAGAGCAGCAAAGGGGTTAGGGGATACGGGCCCTCCCGCCAGGTGCTGCTTTACGTCTCTCGTCTCTCGATAGGTTCTTTTCCCTAAACGTCAGCGGTAATCATTCGAGGCCATTAAAGCCTTAGGTCGGCTTGGCCTCCACTGCTCGTGCTTTTGCTGAGAATAAGTGGAAACTACTTATGAGTGATGACATCACAGGGATGCCGCTGAGAGAGCTTGTCTGTCCTTCAGGAATGTAACCCCTTCCACGGTGACGGAGGTCTTCCTCCTGCAAGGACCAGCCAGGGAAATGACACTTCCAGGAAGCCTTTGGGAGACGGTGAAGGACAGGGAGGCCTGGCGTGCTGCAGTCCATGGGGTCGCAAAGAGTCGGACACAACTGAGCGACTGAACAACAAGAAAGCCTTTTATCTTCACCATCTTAGCGGGAATTTTCTAAGATGTAACCTACCTGTTCTTTCCTCTGCAGACTCCATTAAACCTCACTTACCTTTTATTGCCATCTTATCTCAAAGACCCCACTGGAGATAGTAATGTGGCTATATAGGCTTTCGAGGAACGAGCTGGATGAACTGGAAAGCTGTTTTCCTCTGCTGGGGGGCTGTTACCACTCGCCTATGAGTATGAGGCTTTGACTAAGGGGATGAGGCTTGTGGAGGTCTAACCCACGGGTAAGTTAAGAGCTTATCTTAACTTATACTATCATCTTAACTTATAGTCACAGGACATTACTGTATCTTTTGATGGGTAATTTTATGTGTCTGCTTGTCTAGGCAACAGTACCCAGATAGTGGGCCAAACATTACTCTAGATGCTGTTATGTTGTTTTGTTTTGTTTTGAGGAGTTTAACACTTAACCCATAGACTTGGAATAAGGTGGATTACCTTCCGTTATGTGGGTGGGCCTCTCCCACCAGCTGACAGCCAAACAGGAAAAGACTGACTCCCCGAGGAAAGGTGAATCCTACCGGCAGGCTGCCCCCGGTCTCCAGCTGGCAAAAGCCAACTCCTTCAATTCAATCACTCTCTCTCTACACATGTGTGTGCACGCACACACCCTGCTCTTCTTTGGAGAACTCTGACTAAGCCACATCTTCTCGAACAGAGCGCTCACGTACACATGTTGGATGGATGCTGTCAAAGAGGAAGTACCCAGACTGCCCGTCAGGACGGCGCCTAGGGCAGGGGGGTGGCTGGCACAGAGGCAACAGCTGTGTTTGTTTAAAACAAATCAGTTCTTCCCACTTGGGAGCAGGTCTTAGGGACCCACAGATTCCCCACCCACCGAACCTCTAAAATGCCTCACTCTCAGTACTTCGGCAGACACTGTTTTTCGAGGGGAGAAAGGAATAGTTAAAACCTGATGTTACAAAGAAGAGAAAACAGAACAGCTAAGGCTAGAGGTGCTGGCCCCTCATCCCCATCATGCACCATGTCTGTGCCTCGTGGGAAACCCTGTCTTTCCTATCCATCAATCGTGGACCCACACTCCATCTTCAGCTCAGGCCTCTGGCCGGGCACACCCGTCAGAGAATGATGGGCGCCTGTAGACCATGCAGACTCTTCCCTCTGCCACTCAGCCCAGGCGGCCAGGCGGCTCACTCACCGGTTATGGACTCCGTGGGGATGGCTCTCTCCTCCAGGCCCCGCTGAGCCCGGGCACACAGGGCCTCCTCCCGCTTCACCTGAGAGGACGCATCCGGTGCTGGCCCCAGGGGCTCTGCTCCTGAGGACAGAGGGTCACACGGTCGGTACCGTTTTCAGGAATGATCGTCACTAGGGGTCAGGGGCACAGCTGACAGCGCTCACCAGGGAAGAGAGCACAGGGGCCTTGAGTTCCTATGGGCACCTAGGAACCCTGAGGAGCAGAAGGGCATGGGAGCAGGGGGTGATCAACCTCCAGGACAAGGGGGTGGGCCATGCCGCAGAGTAAGGTAAGAGAAGGAAGGCAGAGAGCATGGAGACAGCCCGTGCTGGGTGGGTACTATCAGGATAGGCCACAGGGCTCCCTCTGCATGGGAGACATCCGGCTTCATTCTGCACCCCAGTCAGAAAGATCGGGCCAGACACACACCTACACCAGCAGACACAGACAGACACACACACCCACACCAACAGACACAGACACACAGATACATAGACACACACAGATAGACACACCAACAGATAGACACACGACACAGATACACAGATAAACACACAGACATACACACATACACACACATAGACACACTCACAGACACATACACACACAGACACACCAACAGACACACAGACATACACACATAGACACACACAGACACACTCACAGACACATAGACACACAGACACACACACACGCCAACAGACACGACAGACACACAGATACACAGACACACAGATAGACACACCAACAGACACACAGACACAGATACAAAGACACACAGATACACAGATAAACACACAGACACATCAACAGACAAACAGACACACAGACATATATACATACACACATACATACACACACATAGACACTCACAGACACACACACAAAGACACACACAGACATACTCACAAACACATACACACACAGACACGCAGAGACATACTCACGGACACATACACACACACAGACACACTCAGACACACACACACAGACACACACTGACACACTCACAGACAAATATACACACACACAGACACACCAGCAGACACAAATAGACACAGACACACAGACATACACATAGACACACACATACACACACACACTCACACCAACAGACACACACACAGACACATACATACACACACACTCAGACACACACACACAGGCACACACCCACAACAACACAAACAGACACACACACAGAGACACACACAGACACCCTCACACAGACACATACAGACACTCACAGACACACTCACAGACATACACAGACATACTCACAGACACATACACATACACACACACACAATTAGCAGGAAGTTAGACTGGGCAAAGGGGAGCAGCCCAGCCCCATTCCTGGATGGCTAACGCACAGCACCCTATGCACAAGGGACAATAACGCACCTTCCATGTAGACCCCAAGGCGCCACCACAGGGCATCTTCCTCTTACGAGGCTCTCTGGTGTGGCTTACACCACCAGCCCCGGCAGGAGACAGCTCAGGCAGGAGGAAAGAGATGGATCTGGGTCTCAGGTCTGCGTTCCGCCCAGCGGATGAGTCACTTGGCCTCTCTGGCTCTCAGTCTGCTCTGTCCCCCCTTAAATGGACACTGTGGTCTCTGTTCTATGTGACACATGGATAGAAGTTACACTGCTTTCATGGGAAAGGTCATCACAGCTGACCTCAAACGTGTGGGGTGCTTAAGCCAGGGAAGGAGCCATTTAGACAAAATGCCCAGAATAGGCAGATCCACAGTGACCAGTGACTGGGGGGTATGGAGAACGGGAGTGACTACTCCCGGGTGTGGGGTTCCCTATGAGGAAATATTCTGGAATTAGATAGTGCTGATGGCTGCACCAGCCTGTGAACCACTAAATCCTACACTCCAAACGTGAATTTATGGCAATGTGAATTACATGTCAATAAGGATCATCGAAAAACCAAGAGAGTTCCAAAAAAACATCTTTCTGCTTTATGGACTATGCCAAAGCCTTTGACTGTGTGGATCATAATAAACAGTGGAAAATTCTTCAAGAGATGGGAAGACCAGACCACCTGACCTGCCTCTTGAGAAACCTATATGCAGGTCCGGAAGCAACAGTTAGAACTGGACATGGAACAACAGACTGGTTCCAAATAGGAAAAGGAGTACGTCAAGGCTGTATATTGTCACCCTGCTTATTTAACTTATATGCAGAGTACATCATGAGAAACACTGGGCTGGAGGAAGCACAAGCTAGAATCAAGATTGCCAGGAGAAATATCAATAACCTCAGATATGCAGATGACACCACCCTTATGGCAGAAAGTGAAGAGGAACTAAAGAGCCTCCTGATGAAAGTGAAAGAGGAGAGTGAAAAAGTTGGCTTAAAGCTGAACATTCAGAAAACGAAGATAATAGCATCTGGTCCCATCACCTCATGGGAAATAGATGGGGAAACAGTGGAAACAGTGTCAGACTTTATTTTTCTGGGCTCCAAAATCACTGCAGATGGTGATTATAGCC
>NW_011494763.1:619895-623606 GCF_000754665.1 Bison bison bison
ACTTTGCCAACAAAGGTCTGTCTAGTCAAGGCTATGGTTTTTCCAGTAGTCATGTATGGATGTGAGAGTTGGACTGTGAAGAAAGCTGAGCGCCGAAGACTTGATGCTTTTGAACTGTGGTGCTGGAGAAGACTCTTGTGAGTCCCTTGGACTGCAAGGAGATTCAACCAGTCTATTCTAAAGGAGATCAGTCCTGGGTGTTCATTGAAAGGAATGATGCTAAAGCTGAAACTCCAGTACTTTGGCCACCTCATGAGAAGAGTTGACTCATTGGAAAAGACCCTGATGCTGGGAGGGATTGGGAGCAGGAGGAGAAGGGGACGACAGAGAATGAGATGGCTGGATGACATCACCGACTCGATGGACGTGAGTTCGAGTGAACTCCGGGAGTTGATGATGGACAGGGAGGCCTGGTGTGCTGCAGTTCATGGGGTTGCAGAGTCGGAGACGACTGAGCGACTCAACTGAACTGAACTGAAGGAGAGCACACTGGGAGGGAGGGGGCTGCCTTCGAGCAAGCTTCTGGGGAGGTTTTGGTAAATACGTCCTCCACGTGTAAGACAGAAGGAGCAGAGGGCCCCGACAGGAAGGCTGCTGTGACGAGGCAGAGAATACGGTCGGAGGACCAGATTTCACCTGGTCCGACACCGTCAGGAGAGCCAAGTCCCCGAGAACCCGCATACTTCCTGTCACTTGGTGTGATATTCTCAGGGAACTGGTTTCTTAGAATTTAAGATTCCCCTCGGGTGAGGGGACAGCCTTGGAGGGTAAATCTGCCTGTGAGAACAGGCTGAGAATGCTGGGGATGACAGCCGGGCACAAAGCAACCGGCCACGTGCACCAACACGCACCACTCACACCACACACAGCATGCACCCTACGCACAGCACGCATACTACGCACCGTATGCATATCATGCACACCACACACCCTACGCACCCATGCACACTACGCACCCACGCACATTACGCACACCACGCAGCCACACACACTACGCAGCTACGCACACCACACACCCCATATAGCCATGCACACTACACAGCCACGCACACTATGCACCCACGCACACCACACACCCACACAGAGCCTTCTCTGCCCACTTGCCTGGGCAGGGCCGCTCCCACGTCTAGAGCCCCAGTCAGGCCTGGGAGGCCGCCCCTCCCCATTGTCTCCAGTTCACCTGGGCATCTCAAGTGACATGCCTCTAACCCAAAAGACGGACCTCCATGGTGGCCTTTCTGGCCCTGAAACTTCCTGTACGTGACCGCCAAATCTGCAAGGTGGCAGAACCGGCCCCACGAACAACTAGGAGAAGCTGCGCCCCACCGCCCCCCAGAACTCATGCTGGGATGGGGGCTTCTCTCCCGCCCCACCCCGACCTGGGGCTGTCTGCAGCTGCCATCACCTGTGTCTGGATCCATGAGGATCTCTCTCTCTTCTGGGTCACGCTGCTCCCACACGCAGGGCTCTTCCCGGGGCTCAGCCTGAGATGGGGCTTCCGGCTTGGACACGGGTCCCTCCGAGTCTGGAGTGAAGTGGAAGGCAAGGAAGGGCTGAGGGACGTTCACCAAAGGGTCTCCATCAACAGCGATGGGGAGCCCTCCCCTCCCGTACCCTGGCGCCCCTCTCAGCGGGTGGCCCGTTATGTCAGGTCATCTCTCAGGAGAGTCTAAGTCAATGGATGCTCCAGTTCCTGGTGGAGAACTAGCTGGGTTCTGGAACCCAGAAATAGCAGCAGAGAGACCAGTGGCTTCTCCAGGGCTGCTGGGAGGTAGCGCCTAGGGATGCTGTTGGGCTGTATTTCCAGCATAGTAGCAGCAGAGTGTTCAGTTCTGTAGTAACAGGCCCTGTTCCTGGGTCTTTACTTTCCATACTCTTATCAATTGCTCTAACTTCCTAACAGAGAAGCACATTGTCTCTTGAATTTCCATGAAGTATAAACACGAAACACCTTGCCTAGGGGTGCATCCTGGGTTGAGAAGCATGTCACCCCTCACTCCAGAGATGCTTGCCTGGGGGACGAAAGGCACACTTACCCAGGGACATCAGGGTTTTGTAGTTCTCCTTAACCAGGTTGTTGTAAAGCTCCTTCTGCCATTCGTCCAGGTTCTTCCACTCGTCCTCGGAGAAGTAAACAGCAATGTCCACAAAGGTCACTGGAACCTGGGCCAACAACAGCATTAGTCTGGTGCTTTCTGCCCGCTGCTCCTCCCCAGCTCCCGGGAGGGGCACTGACTGCTCCACCCCAGACTCTGGCCCCAGTCCCCATGGCCCCAACCTGCCCATCCTGCTTGGCCTGTCTCAATGGAGTCAGTCTACTCTGATTCTCCTGAGCTTCCAATAACAGGATGGTCACCACTGCCTTTTAAAAATGAGGCATTTCAAAGTTATGTGACAGCCTGGATGGGAGGGGAGTTTGGGAGAGAATGGATACATGCATATGTATGGCTGAGTCCCTTCCTGTTCACCTGAGACTATTACAGCATTGTCAAGCGGCTATATGCCAAGACAAAATGAAAAGTTTAAAAGTTTGAAAAAAATAGAATAAAAAACTAAAAATGAGGCATTTAGCCACATCCTTTGTAAATTCACTTTAAGGTCAACTGGGTACCCAAAAGTCAAGCTTTTGGTGTTCAGGGTGACAGACATAGGGTAGGTTCTTAGAGTCTCAGGGAATCAAGTACAATAAAATCCTGTTGAGAAGCTGTACTTCTGTCACCTCTAGGTACACAGCTACATTTTTGTCACTAAAACTTGCTGGTGCTAAGGCTCTTGATCTGCTTTGGGCACCACTATGTCCCAAGCATCTAGAAGCTCGTAGTTCGGAGTCAGTAAGCACTTGCTGGATGTGTTGAATGGTCTTTGCCCACACTAGGAAGGTCCTGCTGGAGCCTGAGTCATCAGTTGTCTAATGTCAGTCACAAGGTTCAGGGGCATCTCGTCTGCCCCATAAAGCTGTCATCTCAGGTGGGCGAGGCCTCCTGTGCCCATTGCGGTCACTAACCATTGTGGCCTCATCTGCACAGCATCGTTCAGGATGGTTTCAGTTCCGTGACTTTAGGATCTGAGCTGCCCTGTGCTGACCACCAGCCTCACTTCCTACCACTTTCTGTTCCTGCTGGACCAGCCTTTCCCCCTCACCCTGAAACCCAAGCCCTCGGTTCTCCCCAAGCCCTGACTCTTGGTACCATCCTTCTTGGTACCTGACACATGGCACCTTGGTGTGAATTAGAAAAAGCTGCCCTCTTGGGGTCAGGCCCACGGGCGCGCTGTCTGGTGAGTGGGCAGTGCCCATACACAGAGGAGAGGTGCCAGGGTCAGGTGCCATGTAGCACCTGGATGCCGCCTACTGCCTGGCGGCGCACTCCCATCTGTAGAAACAGAACTAGAACTTCAAGTCCCCCGGACCTTCCACAGACTTGGGCGAACCCCCAACCTAGGAAAACTGAGGCAGACCGCCGTCTTCATTTAAATTCCCTGCCCAAGATAAAGGTCACGAAATTCTGCAGGTGAAAATCGAGATCCACTCTGCCCTCTTGGCGGAGGCTCCAGGCTGCTTCGCAAGCCTCTTGGCCGGCTTGTTTCCATCTCACTGTGTTCCCCGGGAGGCTTCTTTCGAACTCTTCACTCTTCCCAGCCACCCCCAGTCTCCCTTTGACGGCAGCTTGCTGGTCGCAAGCTCCTGGCTCGGCCCCTCTCCCCCGCGCGGCC
>NW_011494763.1:623706-632261 GCF_000754665.1 Bison bison bison
CACGTGCCCTTCATTTCTCCTCCTCCTCCTGCTGGTGACACGCAGTCCACACCAGCTTCTCCCTCGGGCATCTTCCATCTCTCCCCACCCTGCTCTCACTTCAGGGCCTCCAGCCCTCCACTCTGTCACCTTGAGTGAGGCTACGAGCCTTCTTCTCCTGAAACATTCCAGAGACCTCCCTGTCCAGGGGTGAAGACTCCATGCTTCTACTGCAGGGAGAATGGATTCCATCCCTGGTCAGGTACCTATGAATAAGATCCCACATGCCACTTGGCATGGCTCAAAAAAAAAAAAGAAACATTCCCAAGATGCACGCTCTGTGTTTTCTTCACAATCCACACATTCCTCACTCCCTGAAATCTGCCCCTGAGCTCCATTCTGTCTGAAACCACCTTCTGGGAGGTTGTCAGTTTCCTGCCGATAACCCTCAACCCCTCAGTCCTCACAGAGGCCAGAGCACCTTCCTGAAATCTTCTGCTTGGTTCCCACAGCCACGGAGCCTGGCTCTCATCTTCCTTACAGCTCCTCCTTCTTCCCTCCGAGATCAAGGTCTGGCCCTCACTCTTCCCTGTTTCCTTTCCCCTTGGCAATTTCCTTTTTTTTTTTTTTGCTTTTGTCTTTTACAAGTTCTGTGGGTACCTCTTTGTAGATGACACTCTTCAACATTCCCTTCAGAGTTCACATTTCAACGGCCTTCTGACTGGCTTCATTTATTCATCTTTTAAGGACCTCACACTAAATGTATTCAAAACCAAGTCGGTGGAATTCTCTGGAGATACAGTGGATCAGCGTCCACCTACCAATGCAGGAGACGTGGGTTCGATCCCAGGTCCGGGAAGAGTCCACGTGCCGCGGAGGAACTAAGCTCGTGTGCCACATCTACTGGGCCCGCGTGCCTACATACCAGGCTCCACAGCAAGAGGAGCTACCACAGAGAGAATCCTGCGCACCACAATGATGAGTAGCCCCTGCTCACCACAACTAGGGAAAGCTCGTGTGCAGCAGCAAAGACCCAGTGCAGCCAAAAAAAAAAAATCTGTTACCTTTTCCAACACACCAACCCCCTTGCCTCCCTTCACCAGTCAGAATTCTAGGACCATAGTCTCCCAGGTGGAAAAAGATATCACTTTGTAAAAACTTCACTGTGCTAGGATGTGGCAGAAGTCTGAAACATGGTCCAAGACTACGGGCAGCGTACAGTTCAGCCAGACAGAAAAGACTATCCATGAATCATCATGGATAATTACACAATTAATAGAACCCACAAGGCACAGAGGAGCTGAGAGACAACGGCCTTCCTTGGATCTGACAAAGAGAATGTATCTAACAAGGCCAAGAGTCTACAAGGAATGAAAACTATGGCCCACAATATTAAGTCTCATGGTGCCTTATGGTTGTGGATATTTTAAAATACATCCACAAATTCTTTGTCCCTTCAAGAAATAGAGCTTAATTCTCCTCCCACTGAGTGTGAGCAAGATTGAGTGACTTGCTTCTAATAAAAAAAGAAGTGATGGTGTACAACTTCTGCTGTTTGGTTGTTCAGTCCCTAAGTCATGTTCAACTCTTTGCAGCCCCATGGACTGCAGCACACCAGGCTCCTCTGTCCTTCACTATCTCCTGGAGTTTGCTTATATTCATGTCCATTGAGTTGGTGATGATATCTAACCATCTCATCCTTTTCCGCCCTTTTCTCCTCCTGCCCTCAAGCTTTCCCAGCTTCAGCATCTTTCCAATGAGTCAGCTCTTCAGATCAGGTGGCCAAAGTATTAGAGCTTCAGCATCAGTTCTTCCAATGAACATTCAGAATTGATTTCCTTTAGGATTGATTGGTTTGATTTTCTTGCAGTCCAGGGGACTCTCAAGAGTCTTATCCAACATCACAATTTGGAAGCATCAATTGTTCAGTGTTCAGCCTTCTTTATGGTCCAATTCTCACTTCTGTACATGACTACTGGAAAAGCCATAGCTTTGACTCTATGAACCTTTGTTAGCAAAGTGATGTCTCTGCTTTTTAACGCACTATCGAGGTTTGTCATAGCTTTCCTTCCAAGTAGCAAGCGTCTTAGTGGAGGTGATGGAATTCCAGTTGAGCTATTTAATATCCTAAAAGATGGTGCTGTTAGTGTGCTGCACTCAGTATGTCAACAAATTTGTAAAACAACTTCTGAGGTTGGGTCATAAAAGTTGCTACAGCTTCCATCCTGGTCTCTCTTTCTGGATCCTTCACTCTGGGGGAAGACAGCTGCCATGTTATAAGGATGCTTAAGCAGCCTTAAGGGACAGGTTCAAGCAGTGAGGAACTAGCTGAGGCTTCCTGCCAGGAAGGAAGGAGCAACTGGAAGCCAATCCTCCAGCCTCAGTTGAGCCTTCTGATGACTGTAGCCCCGGTCAACAGCTTGACTATAACTTCATGAGACTCTGAGCCAGAACCACTCAGCCAAGCTGCTCCTGAATTCCTAACCCATGGAAACTGTAAGATGATAAAAAATAATTTTTTTTAGGCTGCTAAGTGTTGGGGTATTTGTTACACAGCAGTGGATAACTAATACAATGAGCTACCCGGTGTTGTCACAGCAGTCCTTGCAGCTCCACAAATCAAGCGTATTATCATCTTCATGTTACAGACGAGAACACTGAAGCTCAGAGGGACCCACTGAGAATTCACTTGCTGAATGACTTATTTAAAGGTCACTTCTTTCCTAAGAGGAATTGAGGAGGCCCAGAGACAACAAAAAACATACTTGACCTGTGGTAGGAAAACTGATACATGGTAAAGCCAAGATTCAAACCCAAGTTTTCTGCTTCCGGACCCCACAAGTAAGCCATGTTCCGTGAGGTACAAATCAAGACCCCGACACGTGGTTCACCGCACAGAATGCACAGTGGGGCCAGGACTCGGCACTGAGTCAGAGTGCAGAGCACAGACAAGAGCAAAGGGTGGTGTGTGGGGAGATGGACACAGCAACACAGTATATACGCCAAACTCTACACAGAACAGCCCCGCGGGCTGCAGCGGCAGAAGGCGGCTTAGGGAGGAACCGCTATTAGGACTCAGCTCTGCGAGGCCTTGATGGATCACTGTCCAGCACCTCCTCTGGCCAAGCCACTGGCTTAACTGCCAGAACCAAAGATAAAAAAGGCCCAGGCCCTTACGTGGAAGCGTGAGCCCTCCAGCTGAAGAGTCACTCGGCACACATGTTTTGCTACAAGCAGGTCCTGTCACAGGCACTGGGATGCTGCAATGAACCACGTGGAGGAAAGCCAACCAAGAGACACAGAGAAAGTATTTCAGATACCTGAATGCTTAATTGCTTGGAGGAAATGAGAGCAGGGACCAAGGAAAGAGTGTGCTGGGCTGGGTGGCCATGAAGGGGACACTGATCCAGTGACAGCTAGCAGACCCCTGATGGGAGAGACCTGGGGTGGAGGGTGGCTTCAGTGAAGGAAAGTCCCTGCCAGGGGGACCCTGTGGTGAGCTGGCATCAAGGAGTGGGCAAGAGGGGGTGAAGGGAGATAAGGTCAGAAGGGTGGGTTTGAGGGAGGGGACCACTGACAAAATGGGGGTTTTTAAACTGAATAACCTGGGGAGCCATTTGAGGGCTTTAAACAGAGGTGATATGACTATTTTTCAAAAGGATCAGTCTGGTTGCTCTGTTGAAAATAGATGGTCTGGGGTGGGGGCCAAGGATGGAGACAAGGGGACCAGCGAGGAGGCCACAGCAGGAATCAGGCAGGAGGCGGTGGTGGTTACAATTAGACGAAGGTGGGAACAGTGGAGGCAGCGGGGGGTGGGAGGGGGGCTGTGTGTATATTTTGAAGAAAAATCAGATAGTATTTACTAATATAATGGAAATCAGGTGTGAGAACGAGAGGAGGCGAGGATGACCCCAAGGCTTGCGGCCTGAGCAGCTGGAAGGATGAGGATGACTTTGAGGAGAACAGGGTTCAGGCAGAAATCAGTTCAGTTTAAGTAAGTAAGTGAAAGTCACTCAGTTGTGTCCGACTCTTTGTGACCCCATGAACTGGGAATTCTCTAGGCCAGAATACTGGAGTGGGTAGCCTTTCCCTTCTCTAGGGGATCTTCCCAACCCAGGGATCGAACCCAGGTCTCCTGCATTGCAGGCAGATTCTTTACCAGCTGAACCACAAGGGAAGCCCAAGAATACTGGAGTGGGTATGCCTTTCCCTTCTCCAGGGGAATCTTCTCAACCCAGGAATCGAACCGGGGTCTCCTGCATTGCAGGTGGATTCTTTACCAACTGAGCTATCAGGGAAGCCCCAGTTTGGTTTGAGTTAAATCTAAGATATTTACTGACAGCCTGATAGAGATGCTGAATTAGCAGGCAGGAATGTGAATCTGGCATTCGAGAAGGAAGTCTAGGCAGGATACAGAGAGCAAGAGTGGGAGGGAAAGACTGCACTCGGGAGTTGACAGCACACAGACTGTATCTATAGCGCTGAGCCTGGGTGAAATCACGAGGGAGGGAGGAGAGACTGCAGGCAGGTCAGGAGGAGCCCGGGCCCACTCCAAACGTAAGAAAAGGAGAGGAAACTGCAAAGAAGACTGAGAAGCGGCAGCTGGTGCTGTAGGGAAAGAACCAAGGTGGGGAGGGGTGTCCGGGAGCCAAAGGGTGTTTCTAGGAAGGGTGGTCTCCTGCATGAAACGCTGCTGAGCGGGCAGGAAGACGAAGACTGGGACTTTAATACTGTGGTTCTAATGATCCTTGGCTCTATGATCATGGACACCATTAGAGCTCTGGCAAGGCCAACAGGATGACGAGGTGGTGGCAAGAACCTCAGCTACATGAGTTCAGGGAGAATCACCCAATCCCCAGTTTACTGGAAGACTGAGAAGAGAGGAACACAATAAATGAGAGCAGGGAGGATGCAGCAGCAGAGTCCAGACAGTGAGGAAGTCCACAAGTCAGATGGTCTAGTACTACAAGGGAATATGGGAGAGACAAAGGAGGCACTTACAGGGGGAAAAAACTTAGAGACATAGCAATCACAGTGTGTAGACTTATTTAAGTTCACATTTGGGCAGCTCAGTTGGTAAAAAACTGGCCTGCAATGCTGGACACCCAGGTTCCATCCCCGGATAAGGAAGATCCCCTGGAGAAGGAAATGGCAACCCACTCCAGTATTCTTGCCTGGGAAATCCCATGGACAGAGGAGTCTGGTGGGCTATAGTCCATGGGGGTCGCAAGAGTCAGGCACGCCTTAACTACTTAGACTAGACTATAGAACAAAATATTTTTGGAAGAAAATCGGAACACTGATTGGATATTTGAGTAGGCTGAGGTCTTTGTTGTGGTAGCCACAGTATTGAGATTTTTACTTTAAAAAGAGAGTCCTTACCTTTTAGAGCTACACTTTGAAATATTTAAAATTAAAGCAACTGCTGGGGACTTCCTTGGCAGTCCAGGGTTAGGACTCAGCCTTCCAATGCAGGGAGCTTGGGTTCGATCCCTGGTTGGGGAAATAAGATCCCACATGCCTCACGATGGGCTTCCCTTGGTAAAGAAACTGCCTGCAATGCGGGAGACCTGGGTTTGATCCCTGGTTGGGAAGATCCCCTGGAGAACGGATAGGCTACCCCCTCCAGTATTCTTGGGCTTCTCTTGTGGCTCCGCTGGTAAAGAATCTGCCTGCAATGAAGGAGACCTGGGTTCAATCCCTGGGTCAGGAAGATCCCCTGGAGAAGGGTACAGCTACCCGCTCCAGTATTTTGGCCTGGAGAATTCCATGGACTGTATAGTCCATGGGGTCACAAAGAGACTGACACTTTGACGTCGGACACTTTCACGCGTCACAATATGGCCAACAAAACCACAACTGCTGTCTGAGATGTTTTTCAAGATAAAATGGGAGGGAGACATGGGTAGGGAATGAGATGAAAGAAGACTGTCCAAGAGCTGGTAACCACTGAAGCTGGACGATGCGTTCATGAGGGTTCATTTTGCAATTCTATCTACTTTTATATAGGTTTGAATTCTCTATAATAAAAAGGGAAGGAGAGAAAATGGAGGGAAAGAACTGGTGACAGCAAATGCAGACTGCTCTAAAGCAGAGCAGAGAGATGAAGTCGCAGTGGCGGGAGACGCTGGTCTAGGGAGCTGTTTTACTCCAGAGATGGGCGGCAGTGCAGAATGTCTACAGGCTGGGGGGGACGAGCCAGTGGAGGGGGAGGAGGTGACGGTGCACGGGGCGAAGGGGAGAGAGGCTGCGTGACTCCTGGCGCAGGTGAAGGGGTGGAGCCCACAGAAAGGCAGAATACACATGGCTGGACGTGGAAGTCTCTGTAGGGGGACCCCGTCTTCTCAGTGGACTGGAGAGCAGCCCGTTGATCAAGAGTGCAGGGTTGATGGGCCAGGAGAAGGTGGGAGGGAAAATAGAACAGGAAACGGAGCGTGAATTCTGATCGTGAGATGGGCCCGCTGGTGATGGTCATGACTCTAGCGACTCTGCTCAGAGTGGTTTCGGGTCTTCTCCAGCTGTGTGCAGAGGAGCCAGCACAGACAACAGCCAATGACAAACGGTCTTTGAAGGTGTCAAGGCGAAAACCCAGGCGGGAAAAGCTTTAGGAATTTGCAGACACCCAGACCCCTCGGGAGGGACTGGGAGCAGAGAGGGCAAAAGGCTCACAGACAGAACCCGCGGGCTCTATGGGGAACGGGTGGAGGCCAGCCTCCCTGCAGAAGAACATTCCAGACGAGGTTGTTTAAGTGGAGGCCGGCTTTGAGAGGACACCGACATTGGGCAACAGGGCGTCAGAGACGTTTGTGAGAAGGCCTGACAAAATGAAATCAAGGTGATGGTCCTCACTGTCCTCCCTGCTCCTTGGGGACTACCGCTTACCTTGGGGACCTCGCCCTTGCTGCCTGGGGGCAGCCGCAGGACCCAGAAATTCCTGTTCCTCAGCAGGTTCTCCATGTTCTCCAGCCGCCTCTGCAGGAGCCCGTACTCCTGCAGCAGGGTCCCCAGCACGGCCCACTTGCCCTCCATGTGGTTCCCGAACTCCACGGCCGTCTTCTCGCAGTCGGCCAGCTTCTTCTCGGCTGTCCCCGTCCGGCCCTCCAGGTTGAGCAGCTGGCTGGCCTGGGCGTCCACCTTCTTCTCCATGGCCTGGATGGCGGCCACCACGGTCCAGAGTGAGATCTCCGCTGTGGGCAGCTGGGGCTCTCGCATCATGCGGTCGGGGAAGACGGGGGCCCGATCTGGGAAGGGCGGGAACTGGAAAGGCATCGGTCGCCGGGCATCCATGTCCCATTCCTGAGCCTGCGGGCAGAGGAGGGGAAGTGATGGCCGGCATGAGACCCCGTGTGAGGAGCGAGGGTGGCCTGAGAGCAGGGGACAACGCGTCAAATGCTGCAGATCCCTGTTCTCCTGCCAAGCCCCTGCCTCTCTGGCTACAGCGTGTTCACTAACGTCCGCAGCAGTTAGTGGGCACCCACCCACCTGACCTTCCCACTTCCGGCCTGCGGGAGTCAGGCTGGTCGCTAGTCTACCACCCACCTTGACCCATGGCAGGTCAAGGTGGTGGACCCTGTCCTAAACTGTCACAGGCCACCTCTCTTTGACGAGACCAGCTGCTGTCTTCATGGGCTAGACTTAATGGTGAACTCCGCAGAGCTTGCCCAGCGTTTGCTGCTTCAAAGCAAAAATGTTCACATCAGTCACGCGCCCCTAATCGTCCCAGCAATCTCTAAGCAGGTTAGGGCAAGAACGATTATCCTAGAGCTCTGCTTTAAAGATGATGAAATAGAAGCCCAGAGAAGTGCCTTTCCAGAGCACGGCTCTGCACCGCCTACTGCAGCGGTTCTAGGTGCTGCAGTTTGACAAAAACACAGTTCAGATAAAGGGGGCACGGGAGACACTGGGAGCCCGAGCCAGAGAACAGGCGAGCAGCCTTGTCTCCTCACACAACTGTGTATTCATATTTCCCAAAGTGGGTGTGCCTGAAAATGTCATTCCCGGAGGAGGGGGGAGGGGGGAGCATCTCTAAGAGGAAGAGAAGATCCCCCCACCCCTCCTGCTTCCCTGGGGGAGGGGTGCCCAATGGCCCTGGTCCTCCAGTACCCCCAGCTCTGGGTCCTCACCCAGAAAGGCACAGTCCCCAGGATGCAAGTTAAGAGTTGATCCCTATGACCAAGAGAGGGGTGGTCACCGTGTACTGTTGACCCGGGGACTGGCCCCATACCCCACCAGCGCCCGGGGCTTGCTGGTCAGCAGGGCTGAAATGGTCCCTCCTTGCCATGTGACAGGGGAAGGGTCACTTTCTGTTCTCTCTGTTGCTGCTGAAGGGGCCCTCAGGATGGGTGAAGTGGAGACCTGTTACTCAGAGGTGAGCTGGGCAGGTCAGGACAGACACGCTCACGGCCCTCTCAGACTGAGAGTGGCTGTGGCAGCCACAGAGGAAGATCACACAGGTTCCAGGGAGCGACTCCTGACATGGGAGAAAAGGCAGCAGGGCCTGGGTGAGACGTCCTAGCATCTCCAGCAAAGCCGTGCCCTAGGCACACAGAGGTGTCATTCCAGCCTGGCCCACCGAA
>NW_011494763.1:632361-633778 GCF_000754665.1 Bison bison bison
GAACGGGTCAAGGGCTAATGGGTGGAAGTTCAGAACGTCACTGGGCCCAGTTTACTTTTCACAGGTGTTGGGGGAGAAAAATTTTCCTTCTACCCTTCTAGGTTCTTCCCTGGTCTCACAGTCAAATTGCCATAAGACAGATCAACATGAGAAAAACAAATTTAGTAAGACGTATACCTCCTGCATTGGAGAAGGAAATGGCAACCCACTCCAGTATTCTTGCCTGGGAAATCCCATAGAGGAGCCTGGCAGGCTACAGTCCACAGGGGTTGCAAAGGGTCGGACACGACTGAGCGACTAAACAAACAAACATACCTCCTGTAAACATGGGCAAGACCCAGAAAACTGAGTGATCTGCCAAAATGACCCAAACCACTGTATGAAGTACCATCTACAGCTAAGGACAAAGGATGATGTTGCGGGGCTGGGGAGTTAGTTATGGGGGTGACCAGGGAAAGGACAGGATGCAAGGGCACAGGTTAATGCAGATACAAGTCGCTGCCTTCTCCTCTGATAAAGAGTTTTTAGCGATTGAGTCATGCCCTCTTCCTGGTACAGCGATGGAGGTTTCTCTTCTACAAAGGGAACTCCTACTTGGTTTTCAGAGCGTCTCCTGTGCCTGCAGCTCCTCTAAAATAACCATCTTAAAATAATCCTGGTGCCAAGGAGGCAGATTTTGGGGCAGCAGATTCTGCTCCCCTAAACAGGTTTGGAGATGTAAGGCTGAAATATGGTCAGACAGGACACAGCGACTCCTGGCCGACGTGTCAGAACCTGGCTGGCTGAGAACCAGGCCAGGGACAGAGAGGGGCTTGGCGGAGTCCAGCCGAGGTCAGCTCCCACCCTCTGCCCCTGGCAAAGCCATCGAGGCCTGTCTCCGCCTCACACACAGCCCTGGAGCTCTGGCTCCCCAATTCGTCTGCACCCTGAGCTCCTTACGGACTGGTGCCCACTCTCAACCCCAGAGACTCCGATTTCACCGGTCTGGAGGAGGCTTGGGCGTCAGGAGTCTTGAAAGGTGCTCAGGTGCTTCTAACAGTGCGGCCAAGTTTGCCCACCGCTGGCAAGAGGGCAAAAGCACCTCTCACCCGCCCCTTCCTCGATCACAGCCGGTGCCAGGGGGAAACGGTGAATCGCTGTTACAGTTGGGGAGAGATGATGGCCGTACAACATTTAAACACACCTTTCTGTCTGAGTTGGCCGCAGCGGTAAAATCTGACCAGGAACCCCGCGCGCCCACGTCCCCGGCCCGGCGCGAGGCGGCCGGCCAGCCCCTAGGCGAGCCCGGGCCGGGGTGGGGGACGCGGTCACGGCAGGGACCGCGCGTTCCGGGCCCTCCCCCCGCAAATCCCCGGCCCCGCGGGGGCCTCCCCGGGGCGCCAGCTCTGGGCCCGGCCGGCACGCGGCCTCGGGGGCC
>NW_011494763.1:634352-659129 GCF_000754665.1 Bison bison bison
CCGGAGCCACCGCCGCCCCGAGGTGGCCCTCCAGCCCCGTGGGCCCCTCGGTGCGGGTGGCCTGCCCCAAAGTCCCCAACCGCGCAGGGTCCTGAGCCCGGGGCGGGATTTCTGTCCGTTGGGCTAATATCTACTGGGCATCCCAAAGGACCTGACCCTTCTGGAAAATGTTGCAGTTGTCTTCAGCCACCTTTGTTCTGGCCTTGCCTGTTGCCTCACTCCTTTGCAGGCTTCACCTCCCCCACTGTCCCTCTTCTCGATCCAGATTTACCTGGATCAACTCTGGGCCTTTGCCTGGATGCCAGAGAAGTGACCTGGGTTGGGTTAGAAAAGGGCCAGACCCTTCCAGCCAGGAAAGGAGCCCTGGGTTTTAACAGCAGCCTCATCCGGCACCTTTAAATGCAGGTCAACGGCAGTTTGGAACACCAGGCCAAGTCAGAGGAGGATGGGGGAAGAAGACAAGATAGGCTGATGGAGAAAAAGTGGGAAGGGGAAACTCATTCACTCATTCCACAACTATTTACTGAGCACCTACTATTGTCAGGGCTTTCCTGGTGGCTCAGATGGTAAAGAATCCACCTGCAACACAGGAGACCTGGGTTCGATCCTTGGGTCGGGAAGATCCCTTGGAGAAGAGAACAGTTACCCACTCCAGTGTTGTTGTCCATGAGGTCACAAAGAGTCAAATATGACTGAAGCAACTAGCATGCACACGTACCTGAGTTTAAATTCCAAAATCACCACTCACTAGCTGTAACTGAGCAATTTCACCTCTCTGAGCTTCACTTGGTCTCCTCGTATATAAATGAAGAAACTAATGAGACATTCCACAGTTATAAAATCAAATGAGATGACAACAGTGCTTATAGGCACTCAACAAAGGTATTTACTTCTAAAAGGTAAGTCCTTGTAATTATCCTCAAAATAGTGTCTACACTGTTTTCCTAAATGACTGGTCCCTGTCTTGTTAAGACAGAGATCTCCAAAGCTTACTGTTGCCCTGTGTAGAGGCAGACCTGGCCAGAGAACCACCACGAACTAGTACTCTTTTCTTCCACTGCACTTAGTAAAGGGCATTATTGGCCCAAGGGAGGCATGTGCTTAGAGCACCATATTAAGGACAGTTATCAAGTACTTTCTCTGTTGTGCATGCGTCCAGGATACAGACTGAGCATCTCACGGACTTACTATTATCTCAAGGAGCTTACAGGTTAGCAAAGGCTATGTTCCCAGAAGTCAGTGATTTCCTTCCCTCTGTTCCCTGGCCATGGGCTGCCCCTGATTGGAAATATCATGTCACTATTTTTAGGGGAACCAGACAAGTAGAGTCTAAAGAGCTCCAGGTGAATTCATTTCCGCCCATGAGACACATTTCAGAGCATATATTCTGATCTATATACATCATCAGCATCTTCCCTCGTTCCTAGAGGTGGAAGAGAGGCTAGGTTAGTCCCAAGGGTTTAAGCTGTCTTTCCAGTATTAAGTAGGTAAAATTACTTCCCTTCTTAAGCATTAAACTAATTATAATAACTGCTTCTCTTTTTACACAATAAGGTACCGTATAGTACTTCCACTTTACATTTCTCCTTCACGGAGGATGAATTTTACACATTGCAGCCAGACATCACCCTTTCACCCCTGGCAGCCCGAGTTCAGTTCACTGTCATGAGATATGAGCAAAGCTACTCAACTCAAACAGAATTTAAATGCACAGGCTTTTTATAGCTCCCAACCCTAGCAACCACGGATCACAAAAGCCAGTAGTGGATACAGCATATGGGTGGTGAATGGTGGGGTGGGGGGAATGGAGGGAAAACCAGAAGGGCAGGAGGAGAGGGCTGCGACAGCAACACAGGTTCATGGAATCGTGGACTCCAGTGACCAAAAGGCTGAAGGGGGTGAGAGATCCCACCCAGCGTGCGTGGGAGAGAGCCTCGCTGGGAGAGGTGGCCAGTCCTCAGACTTGTCTCTGTGACTCACTGAGTAACTACGAGGCAGTTATCTAACTTACCGAGGAGCAGAACGAGCAACTGGATGGAGTGGATTATACATGTCAAGCGTCACTGTTAATAAACATTTGAAGGGGGAGGACCCGGGGCTGGGACTTCAGTCTCTCAACGGGCTGCTTTTCATCTCCTCACCCAGGAATTAGATAGCATATGCTCTGGACCGGGTATTGGAAGTGATAACGTGCTGAGCTAAAGGATATCAGAGAGGACAAAGGAGAGGGAATTCAAAAATGCCAGAATATCTGTGTGTCGTGATGGCCGATTTTATGTGTCAGCTTGACTGAACCAAGGGATGACCACGTAGCTGGTAAAACATTGTTTCTGGGTGGGTCTGTGGGTCTAATTTCTGGAAGAAATTAGCGTTGAATCCGAGACTGATCAAAGAAGTTGTCCTCACCAATGTGAGTGGACACCATCCAATCCGTTGAGGGCCTGAAGAGAACAAAAGGGCATAAGGAGAGCAAATTGGCTCTTTCTTTGCGCTAGGACAGCCACCTTCTTCTGCCCCTGAAAATTGGTGCTCCTGGTTCTTAGGACTTTGAACTCAGAATGAATGGACACCACTGGTTTCCTGGTTTTCCAGTTTGCAGATGGCAGGTGATGGGACTTCTTAGCCTCCATAATTGCATAAGTTAATTTCTATGATAAATCTCCCCTTAAATATCTCTCTGTATCCTGTGGGTTCGTCTCTCTAGAGAACCCTAATACATGTGTCTACCACTCCAACTCTTGGTGCTTCCTGTATACTCCGTGTCCTTGCAACAACCACAAGCTTTGAGGAAGAAAACCTCTATCTTCCCTCTTAGCTAAGTGAAGAGGGTAACCAGATTTGCCCTTTTATCTCCGTGTCGCTCCTTGCTTAATTTAACAAGCAGGCTTAAGGACTAAGCGTAATCCTCAAGTTCGCCTCTCCCACTGATGCTTCCATGGTTACAACTTCTTATCTGCACTTTTAGACACTCCAGGCCGACCTCCAAGGAAGGATAACACCTTAGATTTCAAAGCCATTGACATCCTAAGTATAACTAAAAATCAGAGGCAAGACTTTATGAAGGGGAGGGTTGCTGGGGGTAAGATGATGAATCTCTAGACAACTTAGAAGAGGCAGAAAATGTTAATGTGGATCCCAGTCAAATATTTTGCATTTTACAGTTTTAAGGTCCATTTGCTCTTGCTAATGAGTTTTCAGTGCCCTTGCCTTTTTCGGATCCACCTTTCGCCAACATTTTAATTCAAACTTTAGATGTCCACACACACACACACACGTTTTTCTCTCTCTCCCTCTCTTTCTCAGTAACGTTCTGTTTTATACCTATGCCAAGTTTGGAGAAAATACGACTTTTTCCCTCTTGAGTTCATTTTCAGCCTACTGGAAATAGGCATTCCATCACTTTTTTTGTGAGCCTTGACACAGGAGATGAGTTCACAGGAGTTCCCTGGCTTCTCTTCAGTTCATACTGACTCTGTGGTACTCTCCTCAATACGTGACTGCTTGGTGACTAAGCCAACTACTCAACAGTCCTAACACACAGGCACCAGGGCATAGAAACCCTTTATGCAGAAGATGTGCTGCAGGCTGGCGATGACTGCGCTATGTTTTCTTGAATCTTCCCAGCGGGCAGCCCTTCAACACATAAGTGTGGATTGATTATTTAAAATGTCCAGAATTTATTTAAAATGAAGTCTAGTGTTCATCCAGAATAATACCAATTTTTCTAAATGGGCTTCCCTGGTGGCTCAGATGGTAAAGAATCTGCCTGTAATGTGGGAGACCCAGCTTTGATCCTTGGGTTGGGAAGATCCCCTGGAGAAGGGAATGGCAATCCACTCCAGTATTCTTGCCTGGAGAATCCCATAGACAGAGGAGCCTGGCGGGCTACAGTCCATGGACTCACAAAGAGTTGGACATGGCTGAGCGACTAATACTTTCTAAATGCAACAAGTAAGGTATTAAAACGTGTGTTAAGCCTGAGCTGGTAATAACATCACCCCCAGTCCCTTTTGGTTCTTTAGCAAAGTTTTCTCACACAGAGGTGCTGGCCTCACCTTGATGAAGGTGAGAGAGAACCATGATGCAGATGCTGGCACCGTCCCCATCTGTGCCCATCCAGCCTCCTGTCTGTGTTTTTGATACCGGGTCTCTGGACAGAGCCTGCAGTGGGCACAGCTGAAGTGAATGCTGCCTCTGGAGGGCCTCACTTGACTATTGAGATCCGTCAGCACTTTTCTAACAACCTTTCCTATAGCCTTGTTTCCTTCTGAGTCCTGCCTGTAGAATCAAATCATGACTTTCTATTGTGGATTCAAAGATTCTTTATTCATCTTCAGTCCACAGCTCCGTTTTAGGAAAGCAGGTTAACTGGTCATTTCCAGTCCCATAATTCACTTTTCCTTTCTATGATCTTCTAAACTTGCAGGCACAGTAGAATTACGTAACCTGTGGGCATGCTCAGTCGCTCAGTCATGTCTGACTGCGATCCTATGGACTGTAGTCCATGCACCAGGCTCCTCCGTGCATGGGATTTCCCAGGCAACAATACTGAAGTGGATTGCCATTTCTTCCGCCAGGGGATCTTTCTGTCCTAGCGATCAAATCTGCACCTCCTGAGTCTCCTGCATTGACAGATTCTTTGCCACTGAGCCATCTGGAAAGATGTAGAATCACTTGGGAGAACTTTAAAAACAAAGCATCCAGGCCCCCCTACCACAATCCCAGATTAATTCAATCATGCCAAGGTGAGCCCCGACATATTTTTTTTTTAGTTCCCCATGTTATTCTAATATTCTTCCAAGAACAAAGCAGCATAAAAAGAAAGCTCCCTGCTGGTCCTCAGATCCTTGTCTCAGCCCCACAAGATCTCCCTGGGGACATAAGCATCCTAAATTATTACTTCGTACTAATAAAATATTATTGACATAACTATTCTTTTGCTTTTGTCCTGCTGTTTACTCTTTGAGGTTGGCTTGCAGATATTATTTTTCTTACATAATTTTTTAAAACTATAATTGGAAAGCCAAGAACTGGTTTGCTGTACACAGCTTCACATACATCCTTAATTTTGAATTCTGTTTAACCACTTCCTGGTGGCACAAATGGTAAAGAACCCGCTCACCAATGCAGGAGATGTAAGAGACGTGGGTTCGATCCCTGGGACCAATGCAGGAGATGTAAGAGACGTGGGTTCGATCCCTGGGTCGGGAAGATCCCCTGGAGGAGGGCATGGCAACCCACTCCAGTATTCTTTGCCTGGAGAACCCCATGGATAGAGGAGCCTGGTGGGCTACAGTCCATAGGGTCGCAAAGAGTTGGACATGACTGAAGTGACTTAGCGTGCACGCACACACACACACACACTCTTCAGTAATGTGCCTGCCTTTCCAGTTTTATCATTCCACATATACGTAAAACTGGTTATCTTGCCTGAGTTGCTGGTAGAAGTCAACACATTACATAAGTCACGTTATATATGTCAATCTGATATTTTTTGCACCAAACTTTGTTTTCACTCTCTGCCCGCAAGTACTTCTGCTCTCTCACTGCTTCCCAAATTGCAGTCTCAAGCTAGCTTCCTCCCAGCAAAGGCAAGCAAACTGGAAGTGAAGCAACAACCACTGCCCATTCTTGAATGAAGAGAAGCATCATTTAAGGAACACCCAGGAAACTGTTTGACTGATCAACAAGTAATTCTCCTGTACTTCCTATATGGACACTTCCTTTTTAGGCCTGCAGTATGTTTCACAGCACTTTTAAAGACCTTCCTTCATTTGAGCCTCACAACACCTTGGGTTAACTCGGTAAAGCATGTACTGTCCTCATACTACAAATGAGAAAACCAAACCAAGATGAAACTCTGGCCTCCCTGACTTGCTTCCAGGACCTCATTATTAGCATAATCCTTATTCTTACAAAAACTTTAGAAATGCTATATACAAAATGTTTCTTATGACACAAAATTTACAGGAAAAAGTAACCACTGAATGACCCCAGCACCCTAGAACAATCATTATTTTGTTTTCCTATGCTTAAAAATGCAAACATATACTGTGTATTTAAAATGAATTCTTATAGTTTTGCTAGAATTTTGTCCATCTGTGTGGCTTTGGAATAATCTTACTATGGTTAGAATGAGACACTTCAATCTGTAATAATGCATACCTCTCCAAGGTGTTCATTCTGCTGTGTGCATCACTCGATAGGGCAGGATTTGGGGAGAAACCAGGCAACGAAAACAGTCCTAGTTAGTAAAACCTTAAATTCTATGATTGTAGAGTTGGAATTCAATTATTGTAGTTATATTACCACCTTGTTCAATCTGCCCATTAGAATTAGGATAGTGTAATCTACACAATCGAAGTGGCTTGCATTGTACCAAGTAGGTAGAAAATGTTAATCTCAACCAGAATCCCTACTCTTCGGAGCTTCCTGGGTGGCTCAGTGGTAAAGAATCTGCCTGCCAATGCAGGAGGTGTGAAGTTCCCCTGGAAAAGGGAACGGCAGGCCACTCCAGTATCCTTGCCTGGAGAATTCCATGGACAGAGAAGCCTGGAGGGCTTCATGGGGTCACACAGAGTCAGACACAACTGAGCGACTAAATAACAACAGGTGGTCTTCCTACTGCACAGTCATATTAATCCATCAAGGATCCACGTTCTTGACAGCATGCGGCACCAGGAGGGACACACAAGACGTGGCCCCAGTTCTTGGGTAGCTTCATTTTTAGATCAGCTGCAGGATTTCTCAGTAAATGCTGGCTTTGCTAATAGCAGACACAAAGCCACAAAGCCCAATGAGGTTTTATCAGATATTTTATTTGAAATGTAACCTGGCAATTTTACGAACATTGCAGGACGGTGCTTTTGAGTCCTCTCTGATTTGACTGTATCTCTCTGCATTCTTCAGTGGGGGTTGGTCTTAAGGGGCGGAGTAATTTTTTGTTTTCAAGAGGCAATGTGACAAAAGTCATTGTGTATGTGTGTAGAGATGGAATTATGGCCTGAGTCACCTTTTTGAAAAGGAAGTGGAGCCTGGCTGGGAAGGCAGAATAACACCCCAGAAAGTAACAAATTACTTCTTTTGCCAGATACAGCAATAGCATCCTCCAGGTCCTTTCTGTACTGGCCATGGGCTCTGGTCTGCACTGTGCTGCCGAAGCAGAAGTCTTTCAAGGAAGCCCGACACAGGGGAAGCAGAGTCTTTCCTCTCCAGGCAGTACTAGAAACGCCCTACCGTCTGCCCATTCCCAAGAGTCTACCAACCACAGATCAAGTGGAGGGACCTAGGACCCTCCCTCCTGACATGGCTGACTAAGCCAAGATGAGCACCTGACCCAAGGGCAGGGAGTCCAAGGGCAGGCTGGAGACTTCTGTGGCCTGGTATAGAAAGAGGAAGGGAAGCCCCCGGGGCAGTGGTAAAGAATCCACCTGTAGATGCAGGAGATGCAAGAGATGGGGGTTCGATCCTTGGGATTGAGATCACCTGGAGTAGGAAATGGCAACCCACTCTAATATTGTTGCCTGGAGAACCCCACGGACAGAGGAGCTTGGTGGGCTACAGTCCGTGGGGTTGCAGAGTCGGATGCAGCTGAGCACACACACACACATAGCAAGAGAAGGGCCAGATTCCCCACCTTAGAATCTGAACCAGCTGGTGTCACGGCACACACAAACTTAAGGGAGTCAGGAGATACAGAATAGGTAAAAGAACAGGCTAAATGGAAGCAATAGATGGGAGGCAGGAGCTAAGTCATCAAGTGGCCACGCGCTTCCGCAGCATGGCCTCAGTTCCCTCTCCAGTTGGCCTGCACCTTTCCTGACTGCTGCCGATCTGACACCTCTGTGTGCCAGGCTCTGTGCCAAGTACTTTCACAGTTTCCCCCCAAACCCTGACACATCCAAGACCTAGCATCATTCTATGTTACAGATAGGAAAACTAGACTCACGATGATGAAATTGTTATGTCACTTCTTACGACGTCAGGACTCGCTAGGTCTGGACCAAACCCACGCCCTACACCACTAAGCTGCACTAACCCACAAGACATGTCTTTGTGAGGCCCGAGCACTCCCTGCCCCCATCTCCCGCCCATGTGCCCCACCTGGAGGATCTTCCGCTTATAAGAGTCTGACACTTCCCAAGTCAAAGAATGTCCTCTGTGTAAAACCCTGTGAGAAGACTGCTTCCTTTGTAGGGTGAAGAGAGCAGGGTCAAAGGTTTCCACCAAGAGCAGAGAACACGGCACTGATGGTAAGAGTTCCTGGTCTGGGAAAGCATTCTGGGAGAATCTCACTTTTCCTCCCTGCTTCTCAGTGGTCCTCAGGCAGCTGAGGAGGATGCTTTTTATTGTCTAAGAAGCTACAGTGTAGGATATAGGGTAGGGGCGGGGAGCCAGTGTGTTCTGCTCCTCCTCCAAAGGACATGTGAGCGGAAATGTGGGTTCTCCATCCCATTTGGAATGCACAAATATAAAGGGACTCGGGTTCTCTCTTATCAACCAGACTTTCTAAGACTGAGACAGTAAACATTTATTACTCCCGGGTAAGCTCTAGAGTCTGGTTCTGGCCGAGATAGCCATGGATACTCAAATATTTTAAAATGCTCCACAAAGAAGCCCAGCGGAGTCCCCCAATGGGAAGTCTGCAGGCTATTATTAATGGTGAGGGAAGTTCTGTAAAGCACTGCTAGGAAGCTATGTAAAGCAGCCAGAACCCGGCCAGGGCATTCTAGTAACAAACACCCAGCAAGAAAGATCAGAGTCATCTTCTTTCACTTTCCAGATGATCAACTCCATTTAGGTTCACATGGGGGGGCGGAACCAGAGGTTCATCTTACGGTGATAACAAAAATCTAGTAAGGAAGCAAAGCGTCAATCTGGTTACAGTCAACAGCTGGGTCCACCCCCCGGAGATGGTGCCTGTTGATGTGTGACAGTACACACTTCCCGGCCAGAGGGCAGACTGATGGAGCGCACGTTTCTCAGTCTTCCTTCCTACTGAGCCCAGTCGGGATGACCAATCCTCAGATTCTGTTAAAGGTATGGTTTGTCTCAGAAGCCCCTGCTGAGCCAAGTTTCTCCACACACTGGAACCTCTCTGTTGGACTTATCTTTCCCAATGGTTTTTTTTTTTTTTTTTTCCACTTATCCACTTTTGCATCTCAAGCAAACAAATTCTAATTTAGACCCGGACTGGATTTCTACATGGTGAGAAGACTGTGGAGGGAAAGGAGACCAGAAGGTACAGTGGCTGCACCCTGGTCTGTTTGATGGTTGACAGTTGGATAACCTCCACTTCTATCTTTCTGGCTGGACCCTGCCATTCCCTTTCACTCAGCTTCATGGCTCTTGCCTCGTGGGTATGTGAACTCTTCACTTCTTGCCAAACTGTGGCTAGAGTTCCTTGCAACAGGGACTGTGGGACCTCTCTGCAGTATTTCAATCCCCAGGTCTCTTTCATTAATAAGCTCTGTGTCCTCAGGAAACCTTCGAGTAAAAGGATTCTCCAGGTCATTTTACCCATCACCGCATCTAGTGCAGGGAGGGGTGCCTTCTCCGGCAAACCCTGGAGAACGTGCAAGTCCGTTTCTTCAGAAGGGAGCTCACCACGGGGGACAGCATTGTGACTCTTCTTTTTCATTAGGGACACGCAAACCAGAGCTGATCTCAGTCTTGAGTTCCTGGTGGGGAGTTGGTTACCCGTGAAGCTGGAACTCAGACTGAGATCCCCAGGGCTCCCCGTTTCCATGGTAGTGGATCCAGATTCTAGCTAGAAAACTCTTCAATCCAGTATGTCAAAGTTCTGTTCATCATCTCTCGTGGTGTGTTCCATACCCTTGCCTTCAAACTGTAAGTAATGACAGGGGACTAGGTCTCACACACATTTCTTAGGGCTCCTGTGATGCGTGGTGTTGTGAATGTCACAGAGCAGATATTTTATACCTGTGATTATCCAGAAAGCAGCATGTTCAGGAAGCACCCTCCCGGGAGCAAAGCTGGGCTGACACTTTTTCCTAGTGCAGTCACACATAACGAGGCAGGGTGAAGTGTGCGCTGGGTGACGACGGGGAAAACGGGTCCTTCCCTTATCATTTCGTCAAGAGAGTGCCTTGCCTAAATGCTCAAAGACCCCGTCCCAGTCACCATAGGGAGGTTCCGGGGAAACAGGAGAGCACCAGAGGTACAAACAACTTTTCTGCTCAGGACCTGGGGCTTCTGCGCGCTTCTCTTCTATCCCAGTCTCCAACCAAGTCAACAACAAATCAAACTGATTTCAGGCAAGTTTCAGCAAGAACATCTCTGCCTTGATTTTGCTGTCTTGTTTTGCTTTCCTTGGATAACAACCAGAGATAGATAGGATTTTGGCAGAAGGAATGTACCACAATATATATATTTTTTAATCCTAAAGGTTCACTTTTTCCCTTTCACCAGCCTTGCATTGCAGATGAAAATGTGAGATCTGTAAAGGGAAAGTGGCCAGACTGCAAAGTCGCTTAGGAACGGGACCAGGCTCAGATGCTTCCTGGTGACTGACCGACCCTTACAAAGGTACACATGGTGGCAAATCTCCCCAGAAGCAAAGCCAGCGGAAGAGGCTGCCCTTGCCCCGTCTGGTGCTTAGCTCTCAGGGGTCTATGAAGCCCCTCAATCTGTCCATCACCGGGGGCGGGGGGGTTGAGCCGGCTCAAGAAAGCTGCATTGTAACTGTCATCTCACCACTGAGGAAGCAAAAGCTGAGAGGCCTTGGGCACTTTCCAGGACTCTGTAATGCTTCTAGAAGGTGCTGTAGCCTTTTCCGTTGATGATTGTCAGAATATCAGACACCAGGAATGGAAAAGCCAGCCTACTGGCTTGGAAATGATAGGAAGAATATGGCATATAGTGGCTCTCGGGAACATGGTTCAGGCACAAACTCTAGGCTGTTCTGTCACTTCTCTGGGATCTCTAGCTTTTAAAGCTGGGGCTGCATATCCTGCCTCCAAGTTCTTAACTAGGACCTTGGCAAAGCTTTCTAGTAGCTTAAATGGCAGTAAAAGCCTGGATGCTTCAAATTAAGCTAATGAAAGAACTGTTCTCCTTAAGAAGCTTTTAACATCAAGATTTTTGCTCACTCAATATTAAACAAAATATATTAGAATGATTACTCCGGGAGACCTAGGAAGGCAGTCTTGAGTCATCATTTCGGGCGGGGCAGGACACTGGAGCTCTGCTAGGGGAGCAGGAGCAGGGGGAGGGCTTGGGTACTGGCTTCCAGCAGCCATCACACGACCAAGGAAGTGAGCAAGGTTAGGGCAAACATTCTCTGCCTCACGGTGGGCTTCAGAGCTTGGAGGCTCTTCCATGCACCTGACTCTACATAGAGCTCAACCACTCTCAACTTATTAACCTGTGATGGATCATCAGAGGCTGAACCTTGCTTTCCAACCTCTGCGACATTCTTCTAACTTCTGCTTCGGTCATATTTTTTTTTGAAAAGATGGGGAAGCTGGGCTTTCTTCCAGGTCTTCCTGGGTTTCGCAACGTGGTGCTCTTGTGAAGTTCCGAAACTCACACACGGCTCTTGTCAAGTGTTCAGGACCCCACATTCCTCGACGTGCCAAGCAGTCCTTACCGCGGGGTGAGAGGTGGCGGGGCTTTCCTCTTTCCCCTACCCTGCCGACACAGACAACCCTGAAAGGAGACAGCTTTACAAAACCGCGCCCCCACTGCCTTCCCCATACCACTGATTGGCCTCCAGACCTTCGGGGTTCACGCCCAGGCCCGAGGCTTCCAGCCCGGGTAGGAGGGGCCCAGGGGGGTCCGGCGGCGGTCCAGAGGGGTCCCGGTCTCCGCCGCAGCCGCCCCCGTGGCCCGCGCGCAGGTGGTCTTTGAGCGTCTGCTTGTAGCGGAAGCTGCGGCCGCACTGGGCGCAGGGGTAGGGCCGCTCGCCAGTGTGGATGCGCTGGTGTTTCATCAGGTGGTGCTTGCGGATGAAGCTCTTGCCGCAGTGCGTGCAGCTGAACGGCCGCTCGCCTGTGTGCAGCCGCCGGTGGTTGAGCAGGTGCTCCTTGCGCATGAAGCTCTTGCTGCAGTCGGTGCAGGGGTAGGGACGCTCGCCCGTGTGGATCATCTGGTGGCGGATGAGGGCCGAGTGGCCGTTGAAGTCAATGCCACACTGCGGGCAGGAGAAGGGCCGCTCCTGAGCGTGGCCGCGCTGGTGCAGCAGCAGGCTGATCTTCAGGCTGAAGCTGCGGCCGCACTGCGCGCAGCGGAAAGGCCGCTCGCTGGCGTGCGCTCGCCGGTGGCTGGCCAGGCGCGCCTGGTCAGCGAAGCGCTTGGGGCAGTCGGGGCAGGGGAAGGGGCGCTCGGCGCTGTTGTGGACCCGAAGGTGGTAGGTGAGTCGGGACGGGTGCGTGAAGGTCCTGGCGCAGTGCGGGCAGGTGGGGGGCGTCTCGCGGGCGGGGGCTGGGGGGCCGCCGTCAGCTGGCGTGGGCAAGTGCTTGGGGCACTGGGCGCAGGGGGCGGCGTGCTCGCCCGGGGGGCCGCACTGGTGGGTCAGCAGGAGGTCCTGGCTGAGGCTCTTGCCGCAGTGGTGGCAGGAGAACACCGGCTCCCCGGCTGGGGGCGGCAGCGGGTAGGTGCCCAGCTGCGTGAAGGTCACTTGTCCCTCCGAGGCCTCAGCCAGGTCGGTGGCTGGACGACCAAACGGCGCCAAGGGTGCAGACTGCGGGCTCTTGAAGGCCATGTCTGGGAACGGCTCCTTAGCTGCAGCTGCTGGTGAAGAGAAGGCGACGGGCACCTCGGGGCACAGGGAGGCTCTGGCGAGGCCTTCGGCCTTGATGACCAGCTCTTCGTCTGCAAGAAAGGGCTCAGGGTCACCCCCGGCCACCCCCCAGGCTCCCTGCAGCTCTCCCGGGTCCCTGCCTGGCGCAAAGCAGGAAGTCAGCAGAGGGCTGAGAAAACCACCAGGGTGTCTGCAGGGCTCGTGGTCCATCACCGGAGAGTTCGCTACCGAGCCTCTGCGGTGCTTCCGTTTGGACAGGAAGGGCCCTAGCATCCGTCTTTCCAGCGACTTTCACTGTTTCATTCCTGGCACGCACACTCTGAGGTGTTCTCTGTTGCCTGTTGTGACCAGGCCTAAACTCACCTGTTCTGTCTAATCCTGGTCCTCCTTACTCTGTCAGATGAACCCCTCAGTATAGTTCTCTGTCCTTTTGTCTTTTGGAAAATACAGCACACATTTCTGCTCCTGTATCTTTGCTCACCCTGCCCTCCCTTTTGTAGAATGCACCCCTCTCTTCCCAGCTTCCTGGGTTGCACCCAAACACTTGGTACCGGTTTTCTAAGGCCAGTTCCAGCTTCACGTCCTTCTCAGGCTTTATCTAAATACCTAAAGGATAACTGATGGAATGTCCTCCAGACTCCTTATTTCTTGTGTATAAGTTAAGTCATCCATCCCACTCACCCTTGATGTTCAATAATAGGCATGCCTAGTACTGAAATGTGTCCCTCCAACAAAACTTCTGGAAGAGCAGAAACTCTTTTTCTCTTTTAATTTTTATTTTCCAGAGTCTAAGCACAGAGTACAAAAGATAAATAGGTTGCATTCAGTTGCATGAACTATTGTGTCTCCTCTGACCTTGAGATTCTCTTCTGTTCAGATGGCAAAATACAGATGGCGCTAAGTGTCTTAGAAGACAGGTGCTTTCTCCTGTCATGGTTTTGTCCTTAGGGAGAGCGCCTCACTAACACTAACACCCTCATTGGTGCCTTGGCTTGTCTCCCCCACCCCCATCCCACTTCGGCCCTTTCTACGTGACCCTCCAATGTTCTGCCCTTCTCTCCCCTCATACTTTTCATCCGTGTGCACTTCTTTTCCTTCCTCTGACAATTCTAACTTGTCTTCACATTTAAGAGTGTGTTTTCTCACTTAAAATTTATCTTAGTTGGATTTTAGTTTCATTTCTTACTTGAACAAGCCTCCCCCCGCCCACTTTTCTCATTCCTCACCCACTTCCTTGCTTCCACAACCCCACTTCCTCTGCGGTTTCTACTCAGTGGTCTGACATACCCTGAGCCTGGGTGGCTCGGTACTCACCAGCATAGGTACCTTTGCACATGTCACTCTCCTTGGGCTCCTGCGGGGCACCAACCTGGGTCTCTTCCTCTTGTTTAATCCAAGACAGAATATCTGATGTTGAAATGCCAGGCTCTGTTTGGGGGGGGCGGGGCGGAGAGAAACGTCTTCAGGGTTTGACTCAGAAAGTGGAAATAATCATGCTGGTGTGCTGAATACTACATTTTGCCCCAATATTTATCTCTAATTAACTATAACAACAAAACAAAATCAGGCTTAAAAAAACAAAAACACATGTAACATCCAGAGAACCAATTCAAAATGAAACCAAATGTATGAATCTTTCCATGATAGACTCACCTTGATTCACTATTTTTGGTGGTGAAAAGTGAAAGTGATAGTCGCTCAGTCGTGTCCGACTCTTTGCGACCCCATGGACTGTGGCCTGCCAGGCTCCTCTGTCCATGGGATTCTCCAGGCAGGAATACTGGAGTGGGTTGCCATGCCCTTCTCCATGGGACCTTCCCGACCCTTCAAAACAAATCAAAATTTTTATTTTGGAGATCCTGAAATCACCTAGAAGCATGAGTACCTTTCATTTCATCAACACACTTACTTTCAGAGTGTTTTCATATTTTTCTCTCACAGCATTTTTATGAGATAAGGAAGCAGAGGATCTCCTCTCCATTTAAGTTAGAGGGGGCCCACAGAGGTTAAGTAAATTTCCAGTAAGGAAACATTTACAGTAAAACACTATATTATCAAAGGTTTACTTTAAAATACAGAAACAACAACAACAACCAAACAAACAAGACTGACCAAAAACTTTTTAAGAATGTTAATTTAAAAACAAATATATTATCAGAATTACAAAATCAGGTTTAAGCACAGATCTGATTGCTCAGAAACATTTTTCAGGTTCCCAATGTCACATTCTTTTCAAGACAACATATTACTTTTGCTTATTAATGACACAGGTTTTTGTTTCCTAAACCCTGAGAGTAGGGAGAATAGTATTTCCAAGTTCCTCAGGCCTTGGGGATTCTTTTGGAAAATAAAAAAGAACAGCCTCTAAAGATTTTGCACATAACATGCCTCATTTGTTCAGCACAGAAACAGCTGTGCTTGCTATTCCAGCCAAGGTCTATATAGCCTTTTTTGGCCTAAAAGAACAAGCTGGCACATTGACAGGGTCCAGAGAGTAAATTCAAGCTCTCTATATTATTTATCAAAAAAAGCCTTGTATACAGGTTATGGTTTTATTCCTAGTGAATGAACAGAACTCACTGTTATTGCTCAATGCCTTTTAAATTTTAGACTGCTGGGATCTAAAGGTATACACAAAGCAGAAATAAGAGGTTGGACAAGGCCCAACAGACTGTCAGCTTATGCAGACAGACAGGAGAATACAGGGTTCTGTACACATTGTGGGCTGCCTTTCCCACTTCCTACTTTGAGCTACAAGGCTGAAGTGTACTAACTACAGTCCAACCTTATCTTCCTCCAAGACTTTATAAATATTATACATATGTTTATATATATTATAAACATATATATATAATATATATGTTAACTGCTTCATTCATCAGTCTTCTAAATGACGAGTTGGTGCTCTAGAACCTCCAAATGTGATTCAAGTTGTTTTGACTATTTTTTCTCTAGTTTATCATTATGAACTCATAGAATGTTATATATTTGGTGAGTTTCAATCAATTGCAGTCATTATTCTTTTCTGAAAGCATTTTTAAAATTGAGTATGATTAATTTACAATGTTGTGTTAGCTTCAGGTATACAGCAAAGTGATTCAGTTATACACACACACACACACATATATATATATATATGTATTTTTTGTCAGATTCTTTTCCATTATTGGTTAATACAAGATACTGAATATAGTTTCCTGCATTATACAGTGGGTCCTTGTTGTTTATCTATTTTATATATAGTAGTATGTATATGTTAATCCCAACTCATTTATTTCCTTCTCCCCACCCCCCACTAATTCCTTTGGTAACCTTAAATTTGTTTTCTGTGTCTGTGAATCTGTTTCTGTTCCAGAAGTAAGTTCAAGTCATTATTCTTTTTGATGCTCAAATTGTCCCTTTTTGGCTAGGGGGAGCCCCTTCAGATCAGTTCTATGTCTTTTCACATCATCAAATATCTAGTTTCGTCCATTTCTGGTATAACAAACTAGACCAGATTCATCTGATATGTTTTCCGCTCCAAGCACACAATCAATAATCTGAGAAATGGAATTTAGAGACCATAATCTGGATGATAAGGACACTAACTGTTAATAGGTTGTCACTGCTTCTAGGTCTTTTCAATAGACAGAGCTATAAAATACCATTTAGAAAAACCAAATATAATGAATGTACATTAATATTTATGACCATATTTAAAACTACAGTGTTTAACTGCTTTAATACTTGTATCTGTTCTCTCTTATCCTAGGAATCTTGGTTCCTAATAACACTGCACAATGTTTGCTTTATCTGAATGTACATTTCAAAACTATACCAGTATTATTAACAAAAATATGGACTCGATGTTTTGTGGTATACAGTTTAGTTCTTTCAGCATGTGTTTGATTTTATATCTTATTTTTCTATGTAAAATATTTACAAGGCTCCAAAATCAAAAGTATAAAATACATTCAAAGAGATCTAGCTTCCATCTCTAGTCTCTTTCCTTGTGTAGGTAGCCATCCTCCTTGGCTTTTGTTTTAATCTTCCATACATCTTCATTTTTTCCCTCTTTAAGAGGCATACTACACCAACTGTCCTGGATCTTCCTTTTTTACTTCACAATATATTCTGGGATGCGTGTCTCCAGCATTATACAGAGACCCTCCTCATTCCTCTCTGTAGCTGCACCACTGTGCACTCAGCATCTCCCCCGGATGGGCATGTGGATTCTTTCCAGTCGTTTGTTACAGTATTAGTCAGTAGCCAACCATAAAAGCTGAGGAGGACTGAAACACCAAGGCAGTTCTCTAGAAATGGGGTGGCTATTGTTCCCGTCACTGGTTCAGTGTGCCTTCACTGAACCTGGGGAACCCCGGGAAAGTAACCCAGGGTCTTCTTGAATACTGATGCTAAAATGAGTTCCTCCCATCATTTAACTAACTAGATTAGTGCAACGACGTAAGTATTTATTAAATAACTGGGTCTTAGCACTGCTGTCACTGGGCGCAGGGAACATGGCTGTGTCTACTACACTTGGTGGGAGTGGTGGGAGTGCAGGGCTGAGTACCTTTAGAAGTGAGATGAAAGGAGCAGGAGAACTGGAGTGGTCAGGGGGCCTCATGCAGTCACCTGCCTGGTGACAGAAGGGCAACTGCTGGCCCAGTCACAAGGGGACCTGGAGTACACCCTCACAGGCCTGGGGGGCCCGAACAGTGGACACTTAAAGAGACACAGAAGAGTCAAATCACTGGTTCATGCAAGCAGCAGGCTTTGGGGAAAGCTAGAGAAGAGAGAAACTGAAAATACTGATCAGGTAAGAGGAAATCAAGAAATGCTGAGGTTTTAGGTTCGAGAGGCAGTTAAAATAGAAAGGCAAATCACAAGAAAATATAAAATTAATTGTCTACACTGGTTGAATGTTATCATGTGTGCTTTAAGCAGGTAGGGCCCAAGCTGTCTGAGAAGGAGCTGGAGCCTTGAGGTTCTGGGATGTGTACAAAGGTGTTATGAACTGAGTGAGTTAGAACTGATGCTGAGCTATGAATTCTTAAGCAGACAATGAAAATGCCTGGTACACGAAACTACCGTTGGTAAAGATACAAAACTCTTTTTGCAACTTTCATGAAGCAGATCTGGAACTGTAACACAGCAGGTGACTATGTTGTGTATTTGTGTACTAAGCTAAGTTTTATTTCCCGGGTAATTCTTGTCTGCATGTAGGCTAAACAAAAATAAAGATTTACCATATTGGGATGTCTTAGTCACTGATTTTGTCTAGGAAAAGATGGTCTTGCTGGACAAGAGTGACCAGTGACAAAGGAGATAAGGGCCATGGACCCTAATCAATGAGCAAAGAAGTCTCCTCAGGACCGCAAGTTTGGGAATGAATTTACTTTACTTTTCTAGAATGTTGGCTCAGGTCCATGGCTTCCAAACTAGAAGACGGGCTAGATAATGGGCTTTTGATTGTTATTCTGTTTGAACTTCTTGGTTAAGGCTTTTCTCCAAAGAATTCTAAAATACTGGAGTTCAATATTACAACTATCAGTGACCAAATAATGGCCACACACACACACAGAGCTGGTCTGCATTTTGGCCCTAGTAATGAAGAAGAATTTCAGAAAATCTCAGGTTTATATTTTTCTGCATTCTCTCATTCATTACTATTTTCTACTAATTGGAAGCAATTTTATCCAAGATATGAGGCACCAATGACTGCTCCCTGGAAGGAATAATAATTTCTTCATCAGATTCAGATAATGGTGACTAAGACAGAATATAAAATGAATTCCAAGATATTTGGACATAAAAAGAAGGGGTGCCACATGGTATCCTTACTATCCCCAAATCTATTCTACCTGTATATATTTTTACTTAATTATAATGCACAGTTCTTTCTAAAGCTCTAAAATGGAGTAAGATAATAAATTATGGGCTTATAAGAAATAAAGATAAAATCCAAACATATTTTAGAAAATTGTTTCTAAAAATACATCAATATTTTAATATAAACATACTACTAACAAATTACAAAGTATGTTAAAGTTAATTTTGAAGGGCCTCCCTGGTGGATCAGTGGTAAAGAATCCAGCTACCAATGAAGGAGAAACAGGTTCGATCCTTGATCTGGGAGAATCCCACATGCTGAGGAGCAACTAATCCGCTGTGCCACAACTACTGATCCTGTGCTCTAGAGCCCGGGAGCTGCCATTACTGAAGCCCGAGTGCCCTAGAGCCTGTGCTCTGCAACCAGAGAAGCCACGGCAATAAGAAACCCTCAAACCACAGCTAGAGAGCAGCCCTCGTTGGCTGCAACTAGAGAAGAGCCGGCACAGCAACAAAGACCCAGCACCGCCAAAAATCTATAGATAAATAAAATTAAAAAAAAATTTTTTAACTTTAAAAAGATGATGATGTTAAAGAAGAGGACAGCTGCTTGCTCAATAATGAGAAGTTTTTCTTCTTTTCTTTTCCTATTAGAACAAGATGGGGAAAATGATATAAACAGAGTGAAGAATAATCAATGAAAAAAATATTTGATTAGTCCTGTTTCTGAAGTGGCCCAGCATTAGTATCCACCTGGCATCCACGAGGACAGTCTGTTAGGCACCTTGACGACCAGACACTTAACACTATTCTCCACTGAAAGGAATCAGGACGTTTTTAATGGGTTAGGAGAAGGAAAATCTAAAGTAGCCCCATGTCAACACAGCAGGCCTGAGACTGCCTGTCCTTGGAAGGCCTGCTCCCAAGGTTGGCCCTTAGCTGACCAGTAGTTCCATGTACTGATCTCAAGCTCTTCTCAATGTTAAGAGTGCCTCGCTGGGTCTCAGCTGTTTCTACATTGTGGTTTATGCTGAAGATCCACTCCCCTTCTGGGAGTCTGGAATCTTGGTACATGCCAGACAGAGGGGGCCTATGGGACCAGCCTTGGGTGCTGAGTCTCTGGAGAGCCTCTCTGGGAGACGACACTCCATGTCTTTTGCCACAACTTGTTGTTGGAGAAATTAAGTGTGGTCTATGAGGCTCTACTGAAAGGGGACCCTGAAGCTGGCCCCCAGTTCCCTCCAGACTGCATCCTGAGCACCTTTGATCTTTGCTGATTTTGTTTTGTGTCCTTTTGCTGTAATAAATCTCAGCCCTAAGCATGGCTATATGCTGGGGCCTGTGTTCTCCCAGCGAATTACTTGAGTGTAGAAGTCTTGGAAACTCCAACACAGTCTGGAACTTTTTGTTTTTTTTTTTTATGAAAACAAGTACTGAGGCAGTACTGAAAGGACATAGGAGATGGTTTAAAAGTCAGTTGTTGACAATTTGAGCAACCAAAAGAAAACAATTGAATTAAATGAATAAAAAGTCATGAAAATATAATTAAACCTAAAAGGGGGAAAATATTAACGGTTCTAAAGGTTAGACATGCATGATTTTTTTTTAATGCTATATATTAATCAGTCTAAATTCTATGACTCCTATCTTTAAGTTCAGGTAAAAAACTAGGCTGGTAATTACCAATGCAAACTAAAATTCTAAAGACTAAAACCAGAGTATTAAATAAATTCAATGCTTACACTGTTAATTTTAAGTAAAAGTATATTAAAGCATAAAAGGTGACTACCCAAAAATGGAGTCTTGAAAACCAAGGTAAAAACAAATTGACAAAAAGGCAGCTAAATGAAACTTTCAGGTATCATCACAAAACCAAATTACACCATTTCCATTCATCCCCAAACAATAAAATGACATACTCATTTTCTCTCACTGAGGTCTATGTCAGGTATTTTTCTGCAATCAAATAACCCATCTTTACTTGTGATATGATTTTAGACTCATTATTTATATCCAAGGTATAGAGATTAATAAAATTCAACCTGTTACACTGCCTAAATATAATCACCTACACATTCTTAAAAACAATGTGTGGCAGACATACATTCCTCAAAATTCAGAGAAAGTTCACTTGAGATTTGAGAATTTCATTGTATATAAAATGTGTATCACAAAATATATAAACAAATATTGAACTCTGCTGCTACTGCTAAGTCGCTTCAGTCGTGTCCGACTCTGTGCGACCCCATAGACGGCAGCCCACCAGGCTCTCCGGTCTCTGGGATTCTCCAGGCAAGAACACTGGAATGGGTTGCCATTTCCTTCTCCAACGCAGGAAAGTGAAAAAATAAAGTGAAGTCACCCAGTCGTGTCCGACTCCTAGCAACCCCACGGACTGCAGCCCACCAGGCCCCTCGGTCCATGGGATTTTCCAGGCAAGAGTACTGGAGTGGGGTGCCATTGCCTTCTCCATTGAACTCTAGGTTAATGATATCCATGCTGAACTAGTTAGGAGGAAATGTCTTGCTATCTGCACTGATTTTGAAATACACAGAAAATAGGATGTGTTGATGGATGGCAGAGGGATGCAGAGATGGACACACATGTAATAAGGAAGCAGAATAAAATGTCAGTGATAGAATCTAAGTGCTTGGTCTCTCAGTGTTTGTTGCAAAATCATTTCAACTTTTCTGACTGAAAATTTCATAGTAAAATGCTAGAAAAAAATACCAGTGCATGGAATAGGGGTGGGTTGTCAGAGATGTTCATCTCACAGAGATGTCTGGAGGATGAAATTTCTATCTAGCAAACAAAATCTATATGAAATTTTTCTGGTAACAGGTGGGACTTGAGAGAAATAACAACTGTACTTGGGCTAGCAGTCTTCCCCCCATAATATCAAATAGCTGCCAACCAAAAAAAAAAAAAAACTAGGGGGGGTTAATTAGGGATAACTGGCTCCCAAACTGGGCAAAAATCCACTTCACCCAGGTGGACATCATCAGGTCTGCCCTTTTTGTGCATCCCTGAGGGACCATGCAGACTCCCAGCCCCTCAACACTTCTGAACAGCTGGACACATGCTCCCTCAATACTCTCAGGCATGTGCTACTGACGGGTGAAGGCTTTGGACAAGGTGCTTTCCAGGGCCTGCTGACCCATTCACAGTCTCCTTGCTTTAGGACCGAGAGCCTCCAGAAGCCCCTGCTTACCTTTGCTCCGAGCTATCACCTCTGACCAGGAAAGGGAGACAAAGAGTGGATATCTCTCCTCCACTCACCTTCGCTGGGGTCGGTGGGAATCCCACTCTCCTCTGGCCCAGTCTGGTCCTCTGTATTGCGGTCTCCTTCTGGCTGAATCTGAGATAAGACATCGGGTTGATTCATGGCATAATCTACGAGAGGAAAATGGGAAAGAGGGTATGACAAGTGATTAGTGAGGATGCCAACTAATGGCCATCGAAGCTGAACGGAAGGCTGTGAGGCCCACAGTCCCAGGGAATTTCTTTGAGTCTATCACTTGGGTCCCCAAGGCCTGGTCTGGTACGTCTGTGGCCTGTTAGGAACCGGGCCACACAGCAGGAGGTGAGCAGCCGGTGAGCCAGTGAGGTTTCATATGCTGCTCCCCATCACTCATATTATCACCTGAAACATGAGCCCCAACCCCATCCGTGTAAAAATTGTCTCCTTCCACGAAACCGGTTCCTGTTGTCAAAAAGGTTGGGGACAGCTGGTCTAGACCGCTCTCCCCATCCATTCACCTCCAACCATGGACGGTGTCTATTGGGAAACCAGTGGGAGGAGAGGTGATGTGTGGGAAAGGCTTGTGTGCTCCTTGAGCACCGACTGCCGCCTCCACGGAGTGAGAGCGCATGCGCCTCAGCAAGCAGAGGCGAGGCCCGTGGACTGCCACCTCCATGGACTAAGAGTGCATGTGCCTCACCGAGGAGAGAGGCCCACCAACTGCCACCTCCATGGAGTAAGAGCGAGGGCGCCTCAGCGAGGAGAGGTGAGGCCATAAATAGGAAGGACACCATGGAGATCACTGCAGCTGGCACACCCACAACCTTGAACTTCACCCTCTGTCCCCTGACTTGGCAGAAGGAGAAACTGTGACTTCCTATTTAGCAAGGGTGAATTGGACATCTTTGGCTTGGAACCAGAAATGCATGAGGACAGAGGGAAATGAAGACACTGGAGGAAAAGGGATTGCTCTGAGACTGCTCGGAGATGCTGTCCCCTCATTCAAACCGTGCCAACTTAGCCTCACCCATGGAGATGAGAGACTCATAGTTTCCCTTCATGATATTCTTGTAAAGTTCCTTTTGCCATTCTTCTAATTTTTCCCATTCTGGAGTGGAAAAGTAGATGGAGATATCATCGAATGTCACAGGCACCTGCAATTATGACACACTGGGGTTAGCTCCTCTCACCGCATTCAATCACTCTACTACAAACACATCTCTACTACATGCCTGCGTGCATGCTAAATGGTTTCAGTCGTGCCAGACTCTGTGCACCCCTAGGGCTGTAGCCAGGCAGCCAGGCTCCTCTGTCCGTGGGATTCTCCAGGCAAGAATACTGGAGTGGGTTGCCATTTCCTTCTCCAACTATATATATATGTCTACTAGTTACAAAAATCCTATGTGAGATGCCAAAAGGATACAGGCAAGACTTAAGACACAGATCTAACTTCTAAGAGTTGATGATGTTTTCACTGTGACAAACTTTAAGGCTGTGAGTTTTAGTCACCAATAGAGAGAGGTACAAATGCAAAGCAGTGTTTAATTCACAGAACAGAGCCTAGAGTGAATATCCGTGAAGTACGAGGCTTATCTTAAGCAGCAAGATTATAAATATACAGTTTCAGTCTAAAAGAAGTACACGACTATATTCAGCTTAATGACCTTGACAACAGATTTTGGAAACAGCTATAAAGAGGCTGGACTAAGTCTAGAAAAGGTGGGACTTTGGTCAGTCCTAATAGGTAGGTTATAAACAGGCCTAATGGGAATGGGAAAAACACTTAAGCATGGAAAATTAGAGAATGCATTCAGAGAACAATTATGGATTCTGCCTAGCTAGAGTCAAGTTGCATGAAGGGAATGGTCATAAGGAACCCCACCTTCCAGCATAATGCTGTCTAAAGCTAGGAGCTTATCCGTAGGCAAATGGATATGTCTTTCTGTAGAGAAACCCAAGGGGGGCCTGGGGTATTAAGGTACCAGGTGTGGGCACTGTCACCTAGTGGAAAGCTTCTCTACTTCTGCCATCATCATAACGGCTCATTCTTCCTTCGCCCACTTGAGAGCTTTCCACAGTTTTATTCTTAAGTATGAGTTAACTTTTAAGTATCAGTGACCACTGAGAAATCCTACAGCATGATCAAGAAAGACTAAAATGAAAAGAGGGGGAGGATGAGTGTGGAAAAAATAGAAATACCTAGGCAACAGAATCTTTATAAAAACCTTACTAGTAATAACATAAGGATTTGAGAGAGATTAAATCCATAAAATAAAAACAGGATGCTATGGAAAAAGGAAAGAGAATGAGAAAGACTCCTGGTAATTTGATACATGTGTGTGTGTGTGTGTGTGTGTGTATTTTTTTTCTCCCCAAATTAAAAAATTCAATAAAAAGATACTCATCTTCATAAACTTCAATATCCTTTAAAATACAAAGGTCTATACAATTCTGTGAGGCAGTTACATTTTCTAATTGCTTCATCTGTGTCATCAACCATAAATTTTGTTCCTTAGGAGCTACTAGCATCATAAACTACTCATTTCACATCCTGCTCAGCATCTAGAATCAAGCTGAGGGCAAATGTAGATGAACTCAATAGTCAAGTTTTATCTAACCTCACTACACAAAAGATTAGTGAAGGTTTACAACAGAAACGCATATGATAAAACGATGACCAAAATGAAGAATCAGGATGGGTTTCTGGTTCAAGATGGTGAACTTAACACACATGTACTTCCTTTCCCACCCAAGTTCCGTTGAAATGACAGTAAGTCAGACCAGGAGCGACTAAATATTAGTAACAGTACCAAGAACGAGAAGGAGAGGGTATGCCCCAATCAGAATTTCTGACAAGCTTCTCACTGAGACCTAGAGGACACGCCAGTGCTGGGGCCTGGGTACAAGGAAACGGCGTCTCTGACAACGCACAGGGACTGCAGAGAGGAATGCAGAGAACTGC
>NW_011494763.1:659229-666952 GCF_000754665.1 Bison bison bison
AGGAGTAACAGTGGTTAGAAACTGCAGTCTGAAGGTCTATCTTTGGAACAGCAGGGCCCCCTCTCTTGTCCTCATCAGCCCTGGTAAAGAAGCATTTACCCCAAAGCCGAAACCCAGACTTCATCTCTAAAGAAATCTAAAAACCTGTCTGGAGACAGTACCCATACTGGCCCATCCTACCCCATCCCGGTGTGGCTGACATCTCAGAGTCCTGCCTCACTCCTGGCCTCTTGGTGACCCCCGCACTGCCTGTTTGCTCCGTGCATGGCACCCTAAAGCAAAGCCCACCTATATGGGGCATCTAAGGAGAGAGCCTCTCGTGAAAAGGAAAGATCTTTTGCTTAAAAAGACTGACACAGTGGTAGAGAAAAATGCAAGGTTCCACTAATTACCCTATTAATCAAATCCTTTGCTTTTAAATATGAACAACCAACCAAGGATTACTCAATATTAAAAAAGTAAAACTGGGACTTCCCTGGTGGTCCAGGGGCCGAGACTCCAGGCTCACAAATGCAGGGGGCCTGGGTTCGATCCCTGGTCTGGGAACTAGATCCCACATGCCACAACTAACAGTGCGAGCCACAACTAGGACTCAGTGTAGCTAAATTAAAAAAAAAAAAAAAGTAAAACTGGACTTCCCTGGTGGAACAGTGTTAAGAATCCACCTGCCAAAGCAAGGGCCACAGGTTCAATCCCTGGTCTGGGAAGATTCCACATGTTGTGGAGCAATGAGCCCGTGTGCCACAACTACTGTAGCCTGCACGCACTGGGGCCCACAGGTCACAACTACTGAGCCCACGTGCCCTAGAGCCAGCAAGTCACAACTACCGAGCCCATGTGCAGCAACTACTGGAGTCCATGTGCCTAGAACCTGTGCTCTAGAGTGCAGCCAAGAAATAAAATAAATGAATGAATGAATAAGTAAGTAAAATTAACAGCATCGAGATGAACATACACTACAAAAAAATCCTAGGTTAAAAAAATATATTTTAAAAAGCTCTAACACATATTCCCAGAGACATTCGATATTGCATCCGTTAAAAAAGAAAAATTCAGGCTGCTTTTAAAAAGGAGAAAATAAATATTCTTTACAATTAAATCTGTAATTGTTAAAAGTCAGAAAGGCTGGAAAGAGAACTAACAGAACTCCAGTTTAAAAGGTGAAAAATATGAAGGAAAAGTTAAAGAGACAAAGACAAGCATCCGTCATCTGTCAAACAGTAATTTCACAGAGAACAGAAAAACAAATGTGGACGGGGGAAACAAAAGACTGTAAAAACAGAATCACAGAATAAAATTTCCCAGAGCGGAAAATCAGTCTTCTGATTGTGAAAGGTGACACCAAGTGCCCAACATAAATTTTAAAAGACCTACACCCAAGACATAACAAGTACAAACAGAAGATAAAAGCTTCCAGATAGAGAAAAAAAAATATTTCTTACAAACGAGAATTGATTTGTTATTAAACTTTTCACCAATGGCATTTGATGTAATGAAAAAAAGGACTGGTGCCTTTAAAACAGTGAGAGAAGTAGAATATTACTCAGCCTTAAAAAGATAATTCTGACACCTGCCAGGACATGGATTAATCTTGAAGGTGTCATGCCCAGGAAAATACTCCCTCACAAGCAAACAGATACAGTATGAGCCCACCGAGATGAGGACCTGGAGCAGACAGATTCACAGAGACAGAAAGCAGGACGGGGGTCACCAGGGGCTAGGGGAGGGGGTCCTGGGAGGATCTATAGGTACATCACTAAAGTTTTTCAAAATGAAGACGTTCTGAAGATGGATGCTTGTGATAGCTGCGTAACAAGGGAAATGTACTTAATGCCACTGAACTGTCTGTTTAAAATGGTTAAAATGGTAAATGTTTTTTCTTTTACCCCCCTCCCCTAAAATGGTCAATTTTACGTCACACGTATTTTACCACAATTCAAAAAATGAAAATTAAGAAACGATTTTTGAGGGAGAATTTTTTTGAACTTGACATTCAAAAACAAGGGCAGAGTAGGAGGATTTTCAGCAAATCAAGGACATGAAAGTGTCCCTATGGCCCATATTTCAATCTAGTAAATCTTCTATATATTTTAATTTCATGAAGTAATCTTTGAGAGGAATCATATTATTTTATATACAAATTGGAAGTTTAAGAGGGACAGTTTAAATGTTATTCATTTACCCATGTAAGACAGTAAGTAACTTTAACTTACCTTCTCTGCTATTCTTATAGCCCAACACCAAGTTTAAATTACTCCAAAGAACTTCAGAAAGCACTCAGGTACACACACAAAATACAGAGGGGAAGGTTCTCTCTCAGATGCTGACTCTGACCTTCCCGGCCAGCTGCTTACCTGTTCCTTGACGGAGTCTCCATCTCCTCTGTGTGCTCCCCACCCCACACTCAGTCTTCTATCCCCCACTCTGCCCTGCAGCAGCTCCTGCAAGGTGCCCGGTGAAGTTGTGCTGTCAAACTACATTCACCACCCTCATCTTTCTAGACCTCTCAGCAACATATCAGCCCACACGACCACCGTCCCTTGACCCTGTGACCCACACACTCACTGGCCACCACTCCCGCCCCTGGTGCTTGGTCCTTGGACTCATTTGTCCTGCCTCTCCACGTTCTCTCCCAAGGTCATCGCTTCTGCCTTCATAACTTGCAATACAATCTGCACATCAATGATTTCCAAATATTTCTCACCTTTGAGCTTCAGAGACTGCTTAGCATCATTCCTGAACATATCCTAGGCATATCAAACCTAACGCCGCCAAAGGGGCACTAATTCCTTCCCCACCTCTGTAAACGCCAACACCATCCCCCCAGACCTCCAAGTCAAAAACCCGAGAGTCTGTGGTTAAGAGCACCTGCTCTGGAGCCAACTGTGTCACAATCTAACTCTACTATTTATATTTACTAACTGTATGAGCTTGGGCAAGTTAGGCTTCTTATGAAAGTAACCAAAGTACTTACAACAGTAAGTGCTCAGAAATTATCATGCAGTAAATTTACAATTAGTATTGTTCTTAATTTGTCATTCCCTAATTCCCATCAGTAAATCTTACTGTCAATTTCACCATCAAAACGTCCTGAATCTGCCCACTTGTCTCCCCCTGCACTGCTGTTACCCTCGGCCAAGCTGCTCTTGGCCCTCCTGCCCTGACAGCTGCCTTAGGGTTTTTCTCCCTGCTTCTGTTCTTACCCCCGTGAGCCATTTTCCAGGTAGCAGCCAAAGAGATTCTTTCAGAATATAAACCAGATACAACTCCTCCACTTAAAACCTTCCAACCTTCTCATTCTAATTCAGATAAAGACCACATTCCTCACCTTGGTCTCCAGGGCCCTACACTGGTGGTTTATAACCAGAGTCGCATGCTAGAATCGTTTATGGAGTTTTAAGATCAATGGTTAGGCCCCATCCTGAACCTGCGAAGTTAGAACATCTAGCCATGATGCCCATCAGAATTTTCAAAGTCTCCCAGATGACTCCTGTAGAACCAGGGCTGAAAAGCCCTGCCCTAACGAGTCACCCCGTGTCTCTGGACATGCTCTACTTGTTCACAGCACACCAGCCAGTTGGTCTTTTTCCTTCCTCTTGGCGATCCAAGTTTGTTTGTGCCTTTGGGATTTTGCACTAGGTATTCTTTCTGCCTGGAAGGTTCCTGCTCAGACCTTCTCCCACTAGGGTCCTTCCTGTCATTTACTCTTAGCCTAAATACTTTACTAGACCTTCTCTGACATCCAATCTAAAAAAGAAATCACCAGATAACACTTTTATTTTTCACTGAGGCACTTAAATGGATTTATTTTGTTTATTTGTACCGTCTTTCCCCCTAAAATTTAAGCTCCAGGGGAGCTTGCATGAATTGTTCACTGCTGTGCCTTCAGGAACTAGATACCAAGCAAACAGTACGTATTCAAGACATACTTGTTGAATGAATGAATAAATAAACAGGCATGTTTGGAAACTAGCTGCCTCTGTCTTCCAGAGCTCAAGAATGGCGTTTATTTCCTGTTGTTTTATGGGCTATTCCCTCTGGAGAGGCTGGGCCCAAGCACTAGAGCGCACCTTGTAAATAGTGAAGGACAGGCCCCCCGTGGATCCCAGCCCCACAGACAGCCCCCCATCTTCACACCAACCATTTGACTCTACATCTCATTCCTCTGTCCTCTTTTTTTTTTTTTTTAAACCAGGATTCCCAACAAATTCAAATTGACTGATTTCAATGATATTTAATTTTGTTTCCAATCAAGATTGCAGCAGACAGGTTAATACAGAAAAAAACTGACTTGGGGATAATGGGTAGGAGAAAGAAAAAAAAAAAAAACCATCTGCCGGATAGCTTTGGGCTAAGAAGAGTCTTCCAGTTTGAAGTCTGACATTTCCCATGACCAGAACATGTAAATTGAACATGGAATGCTTCCCAGATAGACAGACACAGAGCCACTTCTGGTTCCTCCAGCCTCACTGATTGACCAAGACCACCCGTTACTAACAGTCTAAGGACGAGGGGACGACAGAGGACGAGACAGGTGGACGGCATCACAGACTCAATGGACGTGAGTTTGAGCAAGCTCCGGGAGATGGTGAAGGACAGGGAAGCCTGGCGTGCTGCAGACCATGGGGTCACAAAGAGTCGGACATGACCGAGCGACTGAACAACAGCAAGGACAAGGGGTTGCACTCCCCACGTCCAAGTGCAAGGCCTACCTTTGGAATGTCTCCTTTGATACCCGGGGGCAGCCGCAGGATCCAGAAGTTCCTGTTCCTCAGCAGGTTCTCCAAGTTCTCTAGCCGCCTCTGCAGCAGCCCGTACTCCTGCAGCAGGGTCCCCAGCACAGCCCACTTGCCCTCCAGCTGGTTTCCGAGATCCGCCACTGTCTTCTCACAGCTGGCCAGCTTCTTCTCTGCCGTCCCCGTCCGGCCCTCCAGGTGCAGCAGTCGCCGGCTGTGGACTTCCACCTTTCTCTCAATGGCCTGCACGGCCGCCACCACCGTCCACAGGGAGATGGCCGCGGTCTGCAAGTGAGCTTCATTTGCCGCTGGGGCTGCGGGAAGAGGGAGCGCCTGCAGGGAGGTAAGGCATTCGGAATCCCATTCGGAAGTCTGTGCGCAGTGGGGAGATGGGAGGAGACACTTAGTGTTAGAAGGGGCCCTAATCCAAAGCAAAATCAGATAAGCACTGCTTCCGTGGCCAGTTGCGATTACTCTAAGTACAGCTTTAGTACTGCCTGCTTAAGCCTCATCTTTGTGGAGCTCAGTGGCACCAAAAGGCAAGAGAACTCAGGGGTGGATGAGCTAAGACAGTGACCAGGTGAAACTGGATCAAGCAGTGGCCTGGGGCATTCCCTGGGGTGGAAGGCCCTGAGCCAGCCCCGTAGGGGCCAGGCTGCGGTGGCATCCTCTGCCTCCGCAAAACCTCGAAGCGCACCAGGATCTCTCCAGGTTTCACCGAGCTCCGTGCCCTCTGATAAACCCCTTCTTTACTGACTTAATTAAGCTCCTGCCCGTCCACCACCTAGCTGACAACCACAGCCACACCATGAAATAGTAGTTGAATAAGCTACGAATGTTGCATGTGGAGAAAACACAGTGGCTCTTTTCTAATACTTGCAGGTTATAAAACCAAAGGCAGAACAGACTTGTTTAATCTGATCCACTCTGTGTTACTCCAGAGGGCAGACAGAACTAGAACCAACATAGAATTTTAGGGAAGGGAAACTGGTCTGTATAAATGAGTATGGAACTAGGTCTTTCCAAGAAAATAACGGGCTCCCCCCTCCCCCGTTCACTGAGCATACTTTGAAACATCAGTGTAGTTTTTTAAAAAAATGAAATTCCTACAACAGAGGAGGTTGGACGAGGATATCTCTGCAAAGCTTTCTGGCTATGAATTTGATAACCTGCTCTCTGGCCACAACCTCTGATCCCTCTGGCTCCCACAACCTTACTCTTCTTTCACCTGGTCTGCGATCCCATTGAACCCTTGACCCTTCCATTTGCTTCTGGTTTACCAGCCTGCTCCAGGCTTTGCTTTCTTCCTTGGCTGATCATTTCAGCTAACTTCAACCCTTCACTTCTCTGTCTTTCTGCCTCAGCGGCTCGGCTAACTTCCGGCTTTGAATCAATTGTTCTTATTCTCTGTTCCTGGAAGGAGGCTGGGAAGCCCAAGGAAATGAAGTCGCATAACAGGGTAAACTGGTGTCACCACACACCCCTGGTCTCTAAGCTCAGCAGGGACACCACACTGCCTGGTTCTTCCCCCCTCCACCATACTGGCCACTACAAGCCCCTGGCCCTCTTCAACTTGGTGTAAAGTGCTTCTCAAACTAATGAGCACATCTGGAGATCCCCTTAAAATGCAGACTCTGACTCAGTAGGTCTGGGAGGAAAACTGACAGTCTGCATTTTAAACAAGCTCCCAGGTGATGCCAACACTGCTGGTTCAGGGATTGCAGGCTGAGCAGTAAGCCTCCTGTTTGCTGCAGGCCCCTGCCTCTCAGGAGATGACATGACCACCTACTTTGAGAATTAAGAGTAATTAGACCCTGGAGAGTGGGAATGGGGGGAGTCTCTCTCAACTTTCTCTTCTTTTTCTTCACACTCCTCACTTCAAATTCATCAGTCGCTTAGTATATATGCTTTCTTCTTTCCTTCCCTCAGGAAAAAGATTCATCCTTCTCAAACCCTTGTGCTCTAAATGCCACCTCCTTCCACATTTTAAAATACACTGATCTTATCTCTTTTTTACAGTCAATATTTCAATCCCTCCTGAGTCTTCTCCATGGGATAGACCTGCACTGTTCAATATGGTAGCCACGTGTGGCTACTGAAAACCCAAAATGCCCTCATTTCAATTGAGATGTGCGGTGAGTATAAAACACACACCAGGTTTCGAAGACGTATTATGAGGAGGCAAATGTAAAACTTCATCGATAATTTTTTAATACTAATTACATACTAAAATATTTTGTATGCACGGGGCTAAATAACATATCATGAAAGTTCATTTCATCTGTTTCTCTTTACTTCTAAAAAATGTGACCACTGGGAATTCCCAGCCGGCCTAGTGGTTTGAACTCTGCAGCTTTCACTGCAGAGGGTCTGGCAATAAATAAATAAATAAATTTAAATTACAAAGTGTGACTACTAGAAAATTTAAGGTTATCTATATGGCTTCCATTATATTTCTATTGGACAGGGCTAGCACAGACACACGATCGTCTCTACCATATTGGAAAAACAAGATCCGAAAGGGAAAAAATAGGTCCCCTCTGCTCCGTCCCCAGCCCCATTGCTGCTGCTCCCCTTTTCCTCCTCTCACTTAGCAACTCAGTAGGCCAGTCTGGCTCCTGAGCCATTACAATGGCTGAACTTGGGGTGCGCAGAGGCTTCTTAGCTGGCAAATCCTGGGCCTCCCTATCCGGTCCTGGTATTGACGCGTCCCTGGCTGGTTCTCACGAGGCTCTTGTGTGCAGGGACGGTCTTGGCCAGCGCGGCTGGCTTAGCCACGGATAGAGCCGGCTTGGCCCCGCGGCCTGCCTGCGGTAAACATCCGCTGGATGAATAAACACGCAGAAGGTAATCCCGCGCTCGGAAACCAGCACTCTGCAATCCCGACAGAGGGCCTCCTGTGTGTCCGGCATCCCCCGACACGCGCTGGGCACTGGGGATCACTGCGCTCCCGCGGTCCTTCAACACACCTAACTGTTGCCGTCACC
>NW_011494763.1:667226-688836 GCF_000754665.1 Bison bison bison
CCTCCCCTGCCCCCGTGTCCTGCAGCGGGGCTGCAAGCGGGGCTGGCACCAGGCGGGGGGACTGTCTCTGAACTCATTCCTCCCATTGGGGTAAGAGGCTGTCTCTGCTGCAAACCTCCAAACGGGATGGGGAGACGGGGACTCGCACGGAGGTGCGGAGACCGCAGGAAGCGGAGAGCGAGCGGTCCCAGACCCGTGCCCGGCGTCGGGGTCCCCCCCGCTCCCGGGCCCTCCCCTGCCGGCGGGACCCCGAGAGAGGCGTCTTCTGCTCAGTCGTCGGGGCTGCGCCCAACTCCGGGGCCCCGCGCCTGACAGGAGGCCGGCTCCCCGCCCTCCCCCCGCCTCCCCTTGGGTCCGGGTCTCAGAGCCCGAGGCGCCCTGACCCTCCCAGGCTCTCTGCGCTCAGCGCGGCCCGGGCCGCCCTTACCGGAGCGGGGGCCGCCTCGGCCATGGCCCCTACGCTGTCCGGCCCGGAGCCGGAGTCGCCGCCGCCGCCCCACGCAGGCCGGCCCCCCGGCCTCTCCGCAGGCGGCGCGCGCCCGGCCCTGCCTTCCCCGGCCCGGGCTCTCGCTAGCCCGTCGGGCCCGGCCTGCTCGGGACGCGGGGACGCGGTGGAGACGCGGGCGGCCGTGCGGCGGAGCTCGGGTGGCGGGCGGGTTCGGCCCCACTCGCTGGGCCCGCGGCGACCCCTCAGCTGGCGCTTTGTGGGCACCGAGCGCACCCCGGGGACCGCTCGGGCCTAGACGCGCCGCCCGCAAGCCGCGGCAGCGCGCCCCCTGCCGGCCCCGGCGGCCACTTGTGCCCCACCGGGCTTCTGCTCGGCGTCGCTCGGCTCCGCTCTGGAACCCAGGTGGTCCCGATTTCTCACGAGTCACCGGGAGTGCTCCACAGATGGGTACTCGGGGCCCAGCCACAAACCGGGGCTCGTTCTGGGAAGTGTTTTTCTTCCTAGACCCCAATCAGCGGGTCTCGCCTGAGGGGAGGCGCCAGGGGGAGGGCCGCCGGTTGCAGGAAGGTGGAAATGGGCGGAGTGCCAGGGCTAAGTGCTGGACCGGGGCGACCGGAGCCAGTGGGTTAGAATGAGGGACAAGATACAAAGATCTGTGATGAAAACCACGTTCATCATTGGCAGAAACTGCAAATGTGGCTCCCAAGTGGAAGCGGTTCCCATCCCACGTGGACGGTGTCAAGAGCAAAACTTACTCGGCAGTAGTCTTTACATCTCGGATGACGGGAGTTGCGGTTTGCTGGGTCTGTGCTAACCGACAGCGAAGAACAAAGTGTTATCTACGAAGGTTGTGGATTTCAGGCTGACAGAGCGTGTGTTACAGTTAAAAAAAAACAAAAAACAACCATAAAACACATAACTCTGTTTCCAGCCCAGTCCTCCTTCAAACAGGCTGAACCTGACTGGAGTCCTCCTGAATCTGTATTTCAGTAAACGATTCAAGTCAATGCCCCTAACAGGCAAAGTAGATGCAAATCACCTCTAAAAGTATGAGAAGGGTCCTGTTGGGGCACCTACTGTTGAGCCTACAAAGCTATATTTAGACTAGCTATACCTGCAGTGTGTCCTTTGAGGTCTACCGCAAAGGAAAACATATTTTGGTCAGATGACTAATGGCAGTTAAAAGTTGCTATTCTCTGAATCAGAATATCACCATGACAGAATGAACTTCTAGAGAGAAAAAAAAAGGGGAGGGAAATCTGAATTTTCTTGATAAGGAAATTCATTTATTATTTAAAATGTAGTACTTAAAATTTTCGGAGAAGGCAATGGCAACCCACTCCAGTACTCTTGCCTGGAGAATCCCAGGGATAGAGGAGCCTAGTGGGCTGCCGTCTATGCGGTCACACAGAGTCAGGCACGACTGAAGCGATTTAGCAGCAGCAGCACTTAAAATTTTGATGCTGGGAAAGATTGAAGGCAAAAGGAGATGGGGGCAGCAGAGGATAGGATGGTTAGATAGCATCACTGACTCGATGGACATGAATTTGAGCAAACTCTGGGAGATAGTGGAGGACAGAGGACCCTGGCCTGCTGCAGTCCTTGGAGTTGCAAAGAGTCGGACACGACTCAATAACTGAACAACAACAGAAAAGCTAAAATTTTAAAGTTTAACTTACAAGGCAAGAATGGCAATTACCAGCCTGTCAACTGCTGGGCTCAGAAACAATTGTATTACTAAATACAACATTTTCAGCTGAACTTCTCTGGGCATAAGGCTAGTTCTGACAGCATAATATGGTAACATTACCATTAAATGTTCTTTCCTCTTGTGTTGTTGTTGCTCAGTTGCAGCTCTTTGCAACCCCATGGACTACAGCATGCCAGGCTTCTCTGTCTTTCATTATTGCCCTGAGTTTGTTCAAATTCATGTGCATTGAGTCGGTGATGCTATTTAACCATTTCATCCTCTGTCTCCCCCTCTTCCTCTTGCCCTCAGTCTTTCCCAGGATCACGATCTTTTTCAGTGAGTCAGCTCTTCTCATCAGGTGGCCAAAGTATTGGAGCTTCAGCTTCAGCCTCAGTGCTTCCGATGAATATTCAGGGTTGACTTCCTTTAGGATTCACTGGCTTGATCTCCTTGCTGTCCAAGGGGCTCTCAAGAGTCTTCTCCAGCACCACAGTTTGAAAGCATTAATTTATAGGTTATGGTGTAACTCTTTTTCTTTATGGTCCAATTCTCACATATGGATAACTATGTATGTAGCCATCCATACATAACTACTGGAAAAACAATAGCTTTGACTAGATGGATGTTTGTCAGCAAAGTAATATCTCTGCTTTTTAATACACTATCTAAGTTTGTCATACCTGTTCTTCCAATGAGCAAGTGTCTTTTAATTTCATGGCTCTGGTCACCATCTGCATTGGTTTTGGAGCTCAAGAAAATGAAATCTAACACTGTTTCCACATTTTCCCCGTCTATTTGCCATAAACTGATAGGACCAGATGCCATGTTCTTAGTTTTTTGACTGTTGAGTTTTAAGCCAGCTTTTTCACTCTCCTCTTTCACCTTCATCAAGAGGCTCTTTAGTTCTTCTTCACTTTCTGCCCTTAGAGTAGAATCACCTGCATATCTAAGGTTACTGATATTTCTCCTGGAAATCTTGATTCCAGCTTGTGCTTCTTCCAGCCCAGTGTTTCTCATGATGTACTCTGCATAGAAGTTAAAGAAGCAAGGTGACAATATACAGCCTTGATGTACCCCTTTCCGAATTTGGAACCAGTCTGTTGTTCCATGTAAGATTCTAACTGTTGCTTCTTGACCTGCATACAGGTTTCTCAGTAAGCATTTAATGTGATCTGGTATTCCCATCTCATTAAGAATGTTCCACAGTTTGTTGTGATCCATACAGTCAAAGGTTTTAGCATAGTCAATGAAGCAGAAGTAGACGTTTTTTGGAATTCCTTTGCTTTTTCTATGATCCAGCATATGTTGGCAATTTGAGCTCTGGTTCCTCTGTCTTTTCTAAATCCAGATTGTACATCTGGAAATTCTCAGTTCATACACTGCTGAAGCCTAGCTTGAAGGATTTTGAGCATAATCTTGCTGGCATGTGAAATGAGTCGACTGTACGGTAATTTGAACATTTTTTGGCATTACCTTTCTTTGGGATTGGAACGAAAACTGGCCTTTTCCAGTCCTATGGCCACCGCTGAGTTTTCCAAATTTGCTAGCATAATGAGTGCAGCACTTTAACAGAATCATCTTTTAAGATTTGAAATAGCTCAGCTGGAATTTCATCACCTCCGCTAGCTTTGATGCTTCCTAAGGCCCACTTGACTTCACACTCCAGGATGTCTGGCTCTAGGTGAGTGACCACAAATAACAGCTTATTAAGGTAATGACTTTTCTTTTTTTTAATTCTTGGCCTTCAAAATTTGGGGGGATGGTGATGACATTTTACTGAAGTAATTTTAATGACTGAGGTTTTACAAACTGTTTCAAGAAAATGCATATTTTCAGAAGCAAATTCAAGATGGTCATACTCATATTTTTTATTTCTAAACCCTAATGACAGAGGATGAGATGGTTGGATGGCATCACCGACTCAATGGACATGGGTTTGGGTGGACTCCGGGAGTTGTTGATGGACAGGGAGGCCTGGCGTGCTGCAGTTCATGGGGTTGCAAAGAGTCAGACACGACTGAGTGACTGAACTGAACTGAATGTTTTGGGGCTTCCCTTGTGCCTCAGCTGGTAAAGAATCCACCTGCAGTGCAGGAGACCTGGGTTCAATCCCTGGGTTGGCAAGATCCCCTGGAGAAGGGAAAGGCTACCCACTCCAGTATTCTGGCCTGGAGAATTCCATGGACTGTACAGTCCATGTGTTCACAACAAGGCAGACACAACTGACCGACTTTCACTTCACTAATATTTTTATATGTTCTTGCTGCTACACATAATCACTGGAGAAAAATTGTTCTTAAAGCTGGGATCTAGAAATGGGACAGTGGAACAATTTAACTGGGTTCAAGTTAAGAAAATAATCGAAGTGTCCATATGCATCTTGGCTTTCTTTGTATGCACATCAATTTTAGCATCTTCCCTGGAATAGAATCAAAGGGAAATTTTTTCAGCAGTGGCGCTGTAGGCCATGCTTGCAGTCTCAGGGCAGGCTTCCACTCTCAAGTTTATTCAGCGAGTATCAACAGACAAAGTGCTTTCCATGCAGACCACCACTGGTTATTAGTAAGTGTTGCTGCATTAGTAATGTTCTCTGGAAAAGACAAAATTAAGGCCTTCTGTATTCCATGAGCCTTTGAAGGATGTAATAGCTGTTGTTCTATCTTGTTTAAGTATCTTGCATATGGACATGACAATTTCAAAAATTGTTGTGTGACATGTCATTCGTCATTGGCTGAATGGAAATTTTGAAAGTGGTCTATGATCTTTCTACAATATGTCTACAAAATCACTGAAGCCAGTTATTTTCTATTACATCTTCTTAAGGCATAACCATTTTCAGATATAGAACTGAAGAGCATAAACAAATTATAGTACACTTGTCCTCATTGCTTTCACCGTATTTGTTTCTTAGTCGATAATTTTATGCATTTCTTTTTACAAGTTTTACATTCCATGAACATTTCTCAAAGTCCAGTTCACTATGTGTGTGAGACCTGGGAATCTTTCATCAAATAAGGAAAGAGGTGACACAGTTGAAGTAATCCTTAGTCCTCTATGTTGTCAAACCTTAAAAAAAAATTAAGTTTGATTCTTCATGTCCAGAAATACATACTGTGGTAGCATATTTCGTAATTTCAATAACCTTTTGGGGCACAACAAAGTATAAATCAGGAAAAAGATTTTGGGAATGCTTCTAAGATGAATCAATATTTAGAATTCATAGCTTGGGCTAATCTCAAAAATCCTTTCTCTTCAATTGCTGAAAACTGGTTATCAGTCTACAGTAATTATTTCTACAAGCTTTAAAAAATATTACCCTTCACAGATCCCAGGTTATGAGCCACTGTCTTATTAAAAGGATTCTTGTAAAGTCCATTGTTTACAGAGAAGAATGTATACTGGGTGTCTCGTTTTATCTAAACTCTCCCCTTTTCTCCCCCTGCTGTCTCTATATTTTTAATCACATCTCAATCAAAGATGATTTATCATGTCTTGTACATGACTTTTTATCCTTGTGAAATTTTGATGTAGCCATGTTCACATTCTGCATTTAATTTTACCCTCCTAATATGTGAAAAATTACCAAAAAGGGCTTTTTCTTTTTAAAGAGCCACAGACTACATGGAATTAAATAATTAAACATTAGTTTCTAAAGGTTACTTTGTGTTATGCATGCAATTTCACCAAATAATTCTACAGTAATTAGAACTGTGATATGATCTAATCTTTATTATTTTGCCCTGTGGTCATATTTATATTTTTCTGAACACCTGTAGGCTCATAAAGGATATAATAAGTTATCCGGCTAACATTCTTTCAGTATTCATATTAACTGGTAATATGTTTATTTGAAAGTTTTCATTTATTACATACACTCAACACACACCTACCATAACTGTCAGTAATTATTGTAGCATTTTACTTTGGCAATATTAAACATACATTCATTGTATACTTCAACTGACTGTTAGAATTTCAACATCTAAAGCAGATCAATAGAGTTGCCACCTCAAGTTAAAACTAGAATTTAGAATACTTAAGTTTGAAAGTAGATATTCATTTACTAACAATGAATGACATACCCTGTTGACGTTACTGAAGATTGGTGCACTGATGGAATTCGATGGAAATCTATCCACAGTACAGTCTTACTCATTTACAGGTTTAAGGACGCCAGAAATGGTATTGCACAAGCATTCACCTATTCCACTTTACAATAGCCAAGGCTGAAGTGAAGTGAAATGAAGTCGCTCAGTCATGTCCGACTCTTTGCGACCCCATGGACTGTAGCCTATCAGGCTCCTCCGTCCATGGGATTTTCCAGGCAAGAGTGCTGAAGTGGATTGCCGTTTCCTTCTCCAGGGGATCTTCCCAACCCAGGAATCGAAGCCGGGTCTCCCGCATTGCAGGCAGATACTTTACCATCTGAGCCAACAGGGAAGCCCAGCCAAGGCTGAAGCCACAGCTAAACAGCAAAATGTGGCCAAACACTGAACTTGAAGCCAAAGAGAAAATGCTGCTGAGTCACTTCAGTCATGTCCGACTCTGTGGGACCCCATAGATGGCAGCCCACCAGGATGCCCCGTCCCTGGGATTCTCCAGGCAAGAACGCTGGAGTGGGTTGCCATTTCCTTCTCCAATGCATGAAAGTGAAAAGTGAAAGTGAAGTTGTGTCCGACCCTCAGCGACCCCGTGGACTGCAGCCTTCCAGGCTCCTCCCTCCATGGGATTTTCCAGGCAAGAGTACTGGAGTGGGGTGCCATCGCCTTCTCCGAAAGAGAAAATAGTACCCTCCCAGTACACGTGCATGTAGTTCTCATCTGGGAATATGCAAAAGGCCTGGGAGTTGTACGTGATCAAATTATTATGATTGTAGATGGAAATCTCCAAGTGGCTATTATTCATCTCAGTTGAAAGAATGGGTGTTATTTTTAAATTATTTAAATATTTTGTATTTATATTATGTAAATAGGTTGAATCATTTTCTGTTTTTGCCACCAGTGACCACCAGAATTCTGAAATTGACACCTCTACATTTTCTTTTTTTTAAATTGGCCATGCCATGCACGACATGTGGAGTCTTACTCCCCCCATCAGGGATTGAACGTGCACCCCCTGCACTGGGAACATGGAGTCTTAACCACTGGACTGCCAGGGAAGTCCCTACTTTTGCCTTTTGTCTTTCTCCAGTAACATTTATTATACTTTTTCGTGCTTTGCAGAATATTTGAAATACACAGCGATGTAGAAAGAAGACAGGGGCTTCGCTGGTGGCTCAGATGGTAGAGTCTTCCTGCAGTGGCAGAGACCTAGCTTCAATCCCTGGGTCAGGAAGGTCTCCTGGAGAAGGGAATGGCTACCCACTCCAGTATTCTTGCCTGGAGAACCCCATGGTCAGAGGAGCCTGGCCGGCTACAGTCCATGGGGTTGCAGAGTCAGACACGACAGAGTGACCAACACTTTTACTTTTTCATAAAGAAGACAAAAGCCACCTATAACTGCACTTATTCAGAGATAATCACTCAGCCTTTTGGTGTCTATCCTTCCAGGCCTCTTTTTTCCTCTGTATTTTTGTTTGTCTGTTTGTTTAACATAGTTGGAACCAGAAGTACTATTTTCCAAGCTGCCTTTGTTACTAAGTGTACTTGAATATCTTCCCCGGTATTAAATATTCTTTTAAGATATAAATGAATTGCTTGCACATTATTTCATTGTACAGGTTTTAATAATTTATTTATACATTTATGTTCTAATTTTTACCAGTACATACATTTAAGATGAGTCTCCTTTTCCTGATCTCGGGTGGCCTCGGTCTGCAGGAGCTTGAAGCAGGGTTTTGGTTCTGGCCAGGGATTAAAGTCAGGTCGCCGCAGCGAGAGCACCCTATCCTAGCCACTAGGCCAATGGTCAGTGACAAGACCCTGGCCCTTCGGCTTTACAGAAAAGGATTCCCACAAAGATGGAAAGTACTAAAACAAGTAAAGCGTTTATTAGGAGGCGAAAGAGTCGAATACATGTGGATAGACACATAGGAGGACTCAGAGGGAGAGTCATGCCCTAGTGGTAGTTTAAATCACTTGCAGGGCGCATTCTTCTGGGTTTTCTTCAGCCAGTCATCTTGCTTTATCTGGTTCTGAGTCCATATTTGGTTTATCTCAGGATCTTCCCATGTGTGCACATGCATCTCTCAACCAAGATGGATTCCAGCGAAGAGGCCTATGGGTAAACTTGACATCAGTCCCCTTTTGACCTCCAAGGAGTTTTCTAGTCAGGAAGGTCTCCTTGACTTCGAGAATAAGAAATATGTGGCCTCTTATCTTTATCTGGGCAGGGCTCAGCTTGCTCTCTCGATTGCCCTGCTATTTTCGCTTTGGATTTTGGTCCACAGAGGACGAACTCCAACTGCTCATCCTGGGGGATGTGGGGTGACCATCTATCTCGTGTCTCAGTTCATAGTTTTTATAAGCTTTTTTTATCATTTCCTTAGATGCAGTTGTCAGGAATAAGGGATTACTGGGCAAAGGTATGACTATTTTAGACTCTTGAGATATATGACTAGATTTCTATCCAGAGAAGTTAGGCCAGTTTACATTCCCACCAGCAATATATAAATCTCACTTTTGCTTTATTTTTGTTGTTGTTGTGTCTTTTAATGTTCCAAAGTTTCATTTGGGTTTTGACCACACCATGTGGCATGGAGGATCTTAGTTCCCCAACCTGGGATCAAACTCCTGCCCCTTGCAGTGGGAGTGGGAGTCCTAACCACTGGACCACAAGGGAAGTCCCCCAAAGTTTATTTCTATGTATTCAAATCTTTTGGTGTTTCCCTTTATGCCATCTAAATTTGTGTTTTGTCATGTTAATCTAAAAGTATAAAGAAAATTCTTAAATTTTCTTCTGGTTATGGGAAAAAAAAAACTTCAAGTCTTTCCCTTGAATGATTTGTTATAGCAATAACCACTAACATTTATTGAGTACCAAATGTCAGGGACCGTTCTTTGCTCTTTAAATATATTATATAATCCAATCTTCTCAGTTCAGTTCAGTCACTCTGTCGTGTCCAACTCTTTGCAACCCCATGGACTGCAGCACGCCAGGCTTCCCTGTCCATCACCAGCTCCCGGAGCTTGCTCAAACTCATGTCCATCGAATCAGTGATGCCATCCAACCATCTCATCCTCTGTCGTCCCCTTCTCCTCCTGCCTTCTCAACTAGTCTATAATAGAGATAACATGCCTTAAAGGTGAAATAATTCGCCCAAGGTCACAGGACTAAGAAGTGCACAGGTCAGAATTCAAATACAAGTTCCTTTAACCTCCCAGCCCCAAATTTTCTTTTTCTTTTAGTTTTATTGTAATAGAATTGATTTACAATGTAGTGTTTAATTTCTGCTGTACAGCAAAGTGACTCAGCTATACGTGTATATATATATTCTTTTTTTTCTTATGGTTTATCACAGGATATTGAATTCAGTTCCCTGTACTATACAGTAGGACCTTGTTCTTTATCCACAGCCCAAGCCCTTTTTAAAAAACATATTTACTTATTTACTTGGTTATGCCAGGTCTTAGTTGCAGCACTCAGCATCTTCAGTCTTTAGAGGCATGAGGAATCTTTACTTGTGGCATGTGGGATCTAGTTCCCTGACCTGGGATTGAACCCAGGTCCCCTGCATTGAGAGCATGGAATCTTAAATACTGGACCACCAGGGAAGCCCCCACAGCCCAAGTTCTTGACCACATTGCTGCACTACTTCCTTTATGGCCTTTAAACCAACATTAATGTGAAATTGTTAACTGAACGAGGTAAGAAGAGAGAGCCTACCAGAGATGGCTGAAGATGGCTACAGATTTTTCATTGCGAAGACATTATTATTTAAAACATTCAGTAGTATGCAGCATTATCTTTTTCCTACCAGGTATAAACGGATGAGGGCTTCCCAGGTAGCTCAGTGGGTAAAGAATCTGCCTGTGATACAGGAGATGCAGGAGATGCAAGTTCTATTCTTGGGTCAGGAAGATCCTCTGGAGGAGGGCATGGCAACCGACTCCAGCATGCTTGCGTGGAGAATCCCATGGAAGAGGAGCCTGGCAGCTAGAGTCCATGGGGTAGCAAAGAGTTGGACACGACTGAAGCAACTGATCATGCACGCATAAACAGATGAACAACTTTTGGGTTTTGGAAGAGTCAGCAATGACCATTGACATCATAACATTTCTTTTAAGTTTTATGATCATTCATGAGTACCTCCAAGTGCCAGCTATTGTACAAGGGATAAAGAGTAGAGTAAGACAAACTTTCTCTACTCAGGGGCCATAGCTTTACTTAGGAGTGGGAAGTGGCAAGAAAGCAAATAATTTCAACTCAATGCATAATGTGTAATTATATGATGTACCCATTTTTGGGCTCCAAAATCACTGCAGATGGTGATTGCAGCCATGAAATTAAAAGACGCTTACTCCTTGGAAGGAAAGTTATGACCAACCTAGATAGCATATTCAAAAGCAGAGATATTACTTTGCCAACAAAGGTCCGTCTAGTCAAGGCTATGGTTTTTCCTGTGGTCATGTATGGATGTGAGAGTTGGACTGTGAAGAAGGCTGATGCTTTTGAACTGTGGTGTTGGACAAGACTCTTGAGAGTCCCTTGGACTGCAAGAAGATCCAACCAGTCCATTCTGAAGGAGATCAGCCCTGGGATTTCTTTGGAAGGAATGATGCTAAAGCTGAAACTCTAGTACTCTGGCCACCTCATGTGAAGAGTTGACTCATTGGAAAAGACTCTGATGCTGGGAGGGATTGGGGGCAGGAGGAGAAGGGGACGACAGAGGATGACATGGCTGGATGGCATCACCGACTCAATGGACATGAGTCTGGGTGAACTCCGGGAGTTGGTGATGGACAGGGAGGCCTGGTGTGCTGCGATTCATGGGGTCGCAAAGAGTCAGACACGACTGAGCAACTGAACTGAACTGAACTCACTTCCTAGGGTGGCCACAACAAAGTACCACAACTGGGTGGCTTAAAAAAACAGAAATTTAGTTTCTCACAGTAATGTAGGCTGTAATTCTGAAATGAAGGTGTCCACGGGGCCATGCTCCCTCTGAAGATCCAGGAAGGGAGCTTCCTTGCTCCCACCTAGCTTCTGTGGTTGTCTGACAATTCTTGGTGTTTCTTGACTTGTAGACACATCGCCATCACTGCGGTCTCTGCCAGTGTCATCCCATAGTGCCCTTCCTGTGCCTCTGTGTCCCTGCTTCTCTTTTCCTCCTCTTTTTTTCTTTTTTAATATTTATTTGGCTCAATTGCATTATGCTGGGTCTTTTAGTTGTGGCACCAGGGATCGAACCCAGGCCCGTGTATTGGGAGTATGGAGTCTTAGCCACTGGACCAACAGGGAAGCCCCTGTTCCCCCGTCTTATAAGGACACCAGTCACACTGGATGAGGGGCCCACCCTACTCCCATATGACCTCATCTCAACTTGCATCTTAGTCATATCTGCAAAGCCCCCATTTGCAAATAAAATCACGTTCACAAACACCAGGGATTAAGACTTCAACATATCTTTGAGGGCATGTAATTCAACCCGACAGATATAAACATGACATAAAAGGAGCTGTAGTAGGTAGCATATATTACAGAAATTTTTTGCATGTCCTGGGAGTTTCAGGGAGAAGGCGACATGATAGCTGGAGCCTCGTGCAGAAACCCGGGGCCTCGCCCGTGGTCCACTCCGCTTCTGCGCTATTCTGGCCCTGTGCCGGGGCCCTGTGAATGTCCTGATTTCTCTTGAGCTCAAGTTCTGAGTGCTGCTGAAGAATGTAGCCTCTGAGAAGACCATCTTCATCAGTAAATGAGGAAAAGCTAGGAGGAAGACTGGAGACTGCTTCCTCTAGGAAAGGATGGAAAACTTAACCAGTTTGAGTGATTTTTCGAGTTCAGAGTTACCATGAATACAATAATGTTTTAATGAAAAATTTGAATACTGGTTTTAGAGTTTAAAAGACATATCCCAAACCTAATCCAGGAAACTCTACAATCAATTAAATATAACTTGCCAAGTATGGACTCAACTATCTAGAATATTTTAAAAACTCTCAAAACACAATACTAACAAAACAAACAAAAAATGAAATTAGAAAATGGGTAAAAAACATAAAGAGACGGTTCACCAAAGAGGATATGTGGATGAGAAATAAGCACATGAAAAGATGTTTATCATTATTATTCATTAAAGAAGCACAAACTCAAACCACAATGAGATCGTTGCAGAGCTACTAGAACAGTGAAAATAAAAAATAGTAATCTTACCAAATGCTGGTGAGAGTGCTGACAAATGATCTTTCATATGTTGCTGGTAGGAATTAGAAGGGTTCAACCACTTTGGAAAACAGTTTCTTAAAAAACTAAACAATTCCAATACCAAAAAAAAAAAAAAAAACCCCAACCCTAAACAAATAACATTCCATATGACCCAGCAATTATAGTCCTGGGTATTTGTCCCAGAAAAATGAAAACATACCCCTATTCAAAAACTTGTATAGGATTGTTTACAGCAGCTTTTTTGGTAATAGTAAAAAACTAGAAACAGCTACATCATCCTTCAAAAGGTAAATGGTTAACCAAACTATGGTACATCCATACCATTGAATACTACTCAGCAATAGAAAGGAATGAAATATTGATAATGAATAAAAACAACTTGGATGGATGTCAAGAGCATTATAATGACTGAAAAAAAGTCAATTTCAAAGGGTTGTATGCTATGACTTCATTTTTTATAATGACAAAGTTACAGATAGTTATAGATAGTTATGGTGAGTGTGATTATGAAGGAGTAGCCCAAAGGAGACCTCTGGTGATGGCATGGGTTTTTTTTTCCTCCATTGCAGGGTGGTCACATGAGCCAACCCATGTGATGAAACCACTAGAATTTTGCACATAGTGCCAATGTCAGTTTCATGGTTTTGACAGTGTACTATAATAATGCACTTTTCTCTACTACCATTGCAACTTTCTGTGAATCAAATCATTTCAAAGTAAAATGTTTCCTTAAAAATTAACACATCTGAAGCAACCTAGATGTCTATCAACAGATGAATTTATGGATAAAGAAGTTGTGATACATATATACAACGGAATATGACTTGGTCATAAACAGGAATGAATCTGAGTCATTTCTAGTGAGGTCGATGAACCTAGAGCCTGAAATAAGCCAGAAAGAGGAAAACATCGTGTATTAACACATGTATATGAAATCTAGAAAAATTATACTGATGAACCTATTTGCAGGGTAGCAAATAGTGATGCAGGCATAGAGACTTGTGGCAGGAGAGGGTGGGACAAAGTGAGAAAGTAACACTGAAACATATTCATTACCATATGTAAATAGATGTATGCTCAGTTGCTCAGTCGTGTCTGACTGCAACCCCATGGACTGCAGCCCGCCAGGTTGCTCTGTCCATGGGATTTCCCAGGCAAGAATACTGGAGTGGGTTGCCATTTCCTTCTCCAGGAGACCTTTCCCAAACCAGGAGTCGAACCCGAATCTCCTGCATTAGCAGGCGGATTCTTTACCACTGCACCACCTGGGAAACCCCAATAACTTGATCAGTTTATGTAAATGCACCTTAAACATTCAAGCTATTTAAAGGGTGTAAAGGATGTTTGCCTCTGTGCCCTTGGCCCAACTTAAGATGTAAGGCATTAGTGAAACTGACGGAGCACCTGTGTGACCAGCTCTGGTTTCTGCTACCACCTCTTCAGCACTCCTCCTCCGCCCCAGTCCCTATCAGTCACCACTATCCCAAATTGGGTGCTTATTCCTGAACAGATCTTCATCATTTTCCTATATATATATTACTGATAAATAATATATAGTGTTCTATATGTCCTAAAGTCTTTGTAAATGGGACCATACTGTGTGTAATCTCTAACATGTTTTTTCACCCAGCATTATGTTAATACTATTCATTTGTGCTGCTAGTTTTCAGAGTATAGGGAAAAAAAAAAACCAACCCATAAGATATCGATCCTCTGGGTGATTGGACATCTAAATTATTTTCCTGTTTTTACTTTAAAAATAATGGTCCTTTAGAGATCCTAGGATATGGCTCTTGTGTATATGTGCAAAAATAGCCCTGAGATAAGAATTGCCAGATGACAGGATATGCACATCTTCATAAACATATTGCATTTGCCTGACTAATGATGAGATGGAACATTGTGGTGCATTTATTGCCTACTCATTTTTTTTTCTTTTCCGTGAATTTTGCACATTTTCCTCTAGGGTAGTTTATGATTTTTAGCAGTTATTTATATGTATTTATATGCTATTCCGTGTTGCAAGTATTTTTTTCTCAATCTGTGACATAGTTTTCTCTATGATGTTTTTCGATGGAAAAAGTTTTAAATCTTTTTTTTCAATTAACTACAATTGATTTATGGTGAGAGTTGGACCATAAAGAAGAACTGATGCTTTTGAACTGTGGTGTTGGAGAAGACTCTTGAGAGTCCCTTGGGCTGCAAGGAGATCAAACCAGTCAATCCTAAAGGAAATCAATCCTGAATATTCATTGGAAGGACTGATGCTGAAGCTGAAACTCCAATACTTTGGCCACCTGATGGGAAGGGCTGACATTAAAAGACCCTGATGCTGGGAAAGATTGAAGGCAGGAGGAGAAGGGAAGGACAGTCTCATTTCATCTTATTGAAGACGGGATGGTTGATGGCATTACTGATTTGATGGACATGAGTTTCAGCAAGCTCTGGGAATTGGTGATAGACAGGGAAGCCTGGCTTGCTGCAGTCCATGGGGTCGCAGAGTCAGGCACACCTGAAGGACTGAACTGAACTGATAGGAACAGTTGCTTTGGGCTTTCCAGGTGGTTCAGTAGTAAAGAACCCACCTGCCAACGCAGGATGCAGGAGATGCGGGTCCAGTCCCTGGGTTAGGAAGATCCCCTGGAGAAGGAAATAGCAACCCACTCCAGTATTCTTGTCTGGAAAGTTCAATGGACAGAGGAGCCTGGCAGACTAGAGTCCATGGGGTCGCAAAGAGTCGGGCACATCTTAGTGACTGAGCACACACACACACAGACGCGCGTGCACAGTTGATTTACAATATTATATTAGCTTCAGGTGCACAGCACTGTGATTCAATATTTTTATAGATTATACTCCATTTAAAAGTGAAAGGCAGAGCAAATTTAAGATCCATTTCATATTTAGGTTATAGACCTTTTCCTGGATTTTACAGACTATGAGTTGTGTTCCTACTTTAAGTTCATGGGGTCAGTGATGCCTTGCCCCGGCCTGACATCCTGAGGATGAATACCGAGCCTCCTTTCCCTTGGGAGAACTGTTCTCAGGAGTGGCCTGCACCCTGAGTCCCCAGCAAGATGGACTCCCAGTTGCCCGCAGGGGAGACCTGCTCGTTAATCCCCCTTGATTTCTCACCTCCTTCACTTGATTCCTGGGACCACTTCACAGATGACCCCCTGAAACTAATCCTTGACTAAGGAAGGCTTTGGCGAGGAATCAAACCCCTGCACTAATTCTCATTGTCTCCGTCTCATTAAAGAGCAAGTCTCCTCTCCTTCCATTTGCAGTTGACGTTGCATTTCCCCCACCGCACACCCTTTTCGTCTCGGTCTCCCTCCCCTGACTCTCCCAACACACTGCCAGGACTGGTCATCCAGCTTGCACCAGATGCCAGGTCCGCACAGAATGGGCGGCGCCCGTTCCTCCCGGCCGCAGGGGGCGCTGTGGGGCGGAGGTGCCCGCGAGTTCCAGCGTGCACCGCGCCCGGGCCGGGCCTGCGGGTCGGAGCGGGGCGCGAGGCCGCCGCGGGGGAGGTGCCGCGGGGTCGCCTGGAGCTTGGCTTGGCGGTAGCCCGGTGCCACTGGGCACCTGGTGGGACCGCCAGAGCCCATGGCCGAGCCGGCTCCGGTAAGACGGGCTCCCCCAGCGCGGACGCCCAGACCCAGGCTCGGGGAGGGTCCGCGGGTTCCGGCTCGGTGGGTCAGCGTCCTGGGGTCCTCGCGCGGCGGACGCGGACTGGTGGGCGGGGTGAGGCTCGCGCTAGGCGCATGGTGTGGGGACTGGACCCTGGACCGAGCCGGTGACCTCCGCTCCCCCGTGGCCAACCCTGAACAAAGCCGACCGAGAAACTGCAGAGTCTGGGCCATGGGAGCCCGTGAGTGATGGGGCCAGATGAGGGAAGGGATCAAAATTCGTGTGGGGCGAGCGCTGGGTGTTAAAGTTAAGTCGGTTTTTACATTATAAGTTACCGAATTTAGAATAAATATTTTTTAAAGTTTAGATTATGAATGGTTGAAATGATAGCTGGCAAGGTCAAAATTAAACCCTAATGTGTTGAAGTGTGTTAAGAAGGAAGGAGGACACGTTGGAAAGAATAGAAGTCGAATATAAAGACCTAAGTAGGATATACATTATTTTATTTAGTGTTTCGTTGAAATTGAGGTTTTATGTCTTCCTGTGTTTTATAAGCTTACGTATTGAGCGTTTTTACACCGAGTTCCACAAGCAAGTTTCAGATGGAGGAGTAATTTCGTCTTTCAAGTCTTACTGCTTAAGAAATACATTTCATAAGGCTATAGCTGATTACTAAATGAACTCATAAGATGATTACTTTTAAGGTATTGTTAAAGACCTTAGCAAAACAAAACATAGCAACAACAACAAAAAAGACCGAAAAATATAATAAATAATCTCAGCAAAAACTGTAATTCCTAAATATGCAAAAGATATGCAACACATTTATAGTGAAAATTACAGATGCAGGCATACCTCAGGGATATTTTGGGTTTGGTTTTAGAACTACTGCAATAAAGCAAATATCACAATAAAAGAAGTCTTTTTCTTTTTTTTGTTTCCCACGATGTATAAAAATTATGTTTACACTATAGTCTGTTGAGTTTCCAGCAGCATTATGTCTTAAAAAGCAACGTACAACCCTTAATTAAAAATACTCTATGGCTAAAAGTCCTCACCATCATCTGAGCCTCTAGGAAGTTGTAATCTTACTGCTGTTGGAGGGTCTTGCTCCATGTTGATGGATGCTGACTGATCAGGGTGGTAGTTACTGAAGGTTGGCATGACTGGCAATTTCTTAAAATAAGATAGCAGTGCAGTTTGGGGGATGGATTGACTCTTCCTCCCAGGTATGAGTTCTCTGTAGCATGTAATGCTGTTTAATAGCATTTCACCTGAAGTAGCACTTTCAAAATTAGAGTCAGTCCTCTTGAACCTTGCCACTGCTTTATCAGCTAAGTTTATGATATTCTAAATCCTTTCTTGTCATTTTAACAATCTAAATGGCATCTTCTGCAGGAGTAGATTCCATCTGGAGAAACCACTGTCTGCTCATCCATAAGAAGCCTCTCCTCATTTGTTAAACTTTTATCACGAGTTTGCAGCAGTTCAGTCACACCTTCGCCTCCACTCTGAATCCTAGTTCTCTTGCTACATCCATCACATCTGCAGTTACTGCCTCTGCTGAAATCTCAAACCCCTCAATGTTGTCCATGATGGTTGGAGTCAACTTCTTCCAAACTCCTGTTAATGTCGATATTTTGACTTCTTTTCATGAATCATGAATGTTCTTTGTGGCACCTCGAAGGATAAATTTTTTCTAGATTTTCTATTTACTTTGCCCAGACACATCAGAGGAAGTACTTTAGCCTGATGAAATGTATTCCTTAAATAATAAGACTTGCAAGTCGAAATTACTCCTTGATCTGAAGTTTGCTTGTAAAAGTGGGTATTAGAAGGGGTGTAGCTTTAGAATTAGTGTAAAGTAGTGAAGGAGCATTATCTGGACTCAGAGGGAAGGTTGTCACACCAAGTGGGAATAGGTAGGGCTCACCACAGGGTAATCTAAGGCAGCTAGACGGTGTTAAGGGGATGCATGTGTGCACTTTGTATATTCCTACTCGGTTCAGTTCTCACAGTAGCAACCAGAACTCTCAAATTCCTAGGAATGAATCTGGCAAGACTTATATAAGATCTGTACAAAGAAAACATTAAATTTTACTAACACAAAAAATCTAGGTAAATGAAAGATATGTTTCTGGATGGGAAGATCTCATAATTTAGAGATCCAGTTCAATAAAAATTCACGTATTTAGTATATTCCCATCAGAATCCCAATAGTATTTGTATAACTTTGACAAAATATTTTCTCTGTTTATTTAAAAGAGAAAACAGACAAGAAAAGTCATGACAATTTCCTTTTAAAAAAAGGAGGTAATGAGAGTGAGGCTCAATGGAATGGGAGTGTGTACATACATACACACATATATGTATACACACACACACACACACATATATATATGACTGACTTGTAATGTTGTACAGCAGAAATCAACACAACATTGTAAAGCAAGTATCCTCCAATTAAAAGATCAGGATCTAGGTGGTGGTAGATGGCCATATCCCTTTAAATGGCAAATAATTTGATAAAAATGTAAGAACTAAACAGTGCAGTATCGCAGCAAGAATACACAGAATCACCAGTGGAACAAAAATATAACCAAGTATAAATGGAAAACTAGTTTATGAAAAAATGATCCCAAATCCGTGGTAAACAGACTAGTCAGTATGTTTTGTGACAGCTGAATATCTCTTTGGAAAAAGAATTCTGTCCCTTCTTGTTACGATACATATAAAAATAAGTCCCAGATGGAAAAAGATTTCATTCTAATAAAGTCATAAAAAACATTATGAAGATTTCAGAATATCTTTTATAATTTTAGAATAGGGAAAGTCTTTTAAGTCATCTGTTAACCCTAATGTGAGAAAATTAATTCAGATTATAAAAGCCCACTAAAATGTTGAGCCAAGGATGAGAGCAAGCATGTGCAAAGATATGTGGGGAACCCCCCCAAATATGAAATGAGGTTGCAAAGTCTCACGAATGCAAATTAAAACAATGAAATAAAATTTTTTACCTGTCACATACGCCAATAAATAAACAAGCAAAGTTTAAGAACATCTGTGCTGGCAAAGGTGTGAAGAACCTTTACACCTTTGGACTTGCCTGGTGACTCAGTGGTAGAGAATCCACCTGACAATGCAGGAGACACAGGTTCAATCCCTGGTCCAGGAAGATCCCACATGCCACGGAGCAACTAAGCCAGTGCGCCACAGCTGTTGAGCCTTCACTGTAGATCTCAGGAACCACAGCTACTGAAGTCTGCACCCTAGAGCCTGTGCGCCACAGCGAAGAAGCCACCACGATGAGAGGGCCAAGCACCACAACTAGAGAATAGCTCCCGTTCACCGCAGCGAGAGAAAAAGCCCACTCGGCAACCAAGACCCAGCACAGCCACAAACAGATAACTAAATTTTATTTTTAAAGTGGGCCCTACAAGGCATTCTAAAGGGGCTCTTTAAAAAAATATCTCTCTTTATTGGCAAGGGTTAAGTGCTGCATTCTTTTGGGAAGGCCATCTAGTGATATCTCGTAAATAGAAGGTGTTTCTATCCTTTGATTTAGTAGTTCTCATTTTTAGCCTTTTCCTGCAGAAGTAAAACCACTCATATATAAAGAAGCATATCAGAGCATTGTTGGTAATTTATAAAGGAAATGGAAAATACGTATCATCAGTGGGGTATGTGTACCCATGAATAATGCAATTTAGAAAAACCCGATTTTGCCTGTATGAATTGACCTAGTACTTCCCTGGTGGCTCAGACGGTAAAGCGTCTGTCTACAATGCGGGAGACCGGGTTCGATCCCTGGGTCGGGAAGATCCCCTGAAAAGGAAATGACAATCCACTCCAGTACTATTGCCTGGAAAATCCCATGGACAGAGGAGCTTGGTAGGCTACAGCCCATGGGGTCACAAAGAGTTGGACCCGGCTGGGCGACTTCACTTTCACTTTTCAGGAAGATGACATTGAAAGAAGTTACACAGTGATTTGTTCCCATTTTTGTTTAAAGGAAAAATGAAAGAATTCCATTCTATACATATGCATTCGTAGCTGGGCGAAGCATAGAGAAAAAAGTGGAAGGGGTGGTTGTGGTCACCAAACAGAACCACACGACGGGAGTAGGGGAGGAGCTGTTCCCAAGGGAGAAGCTGCCTAACAGACAAAAACACTACACTATGAAATTCTTACATTGATGACAAGGCAGTGGGGTTTTGAAGCAATAATGACTGTATAAGCCTGGTGTGCTGTAGTCCATGGGGTCGCAAAGAGTCGGACACGACTGAGCGACTGAACTGATGACTGTATATGTATCATGTCTATAATTTCAGTTACCTCTGACTTTTGAGGATGTGGCCATTTATTTCTCAGAGCAAGAATGGCAGAATCTAGAGGCATGGCAGAAGGAGCTTTACAAGCAAGTAATGAGAGCCAATTATGAGATTCTCCTTTCTCTAGGTAAGAAGTCTTTAACTCTGGCTAATGCATGGAACTGGCTCCTGTTAGGGGTCTCAGTCACTCGATAACTCCTGTTTCTCAGTTCGCCAGGTTTCTCAGAAATTAACTCAAAAAGGCACTTTTACCCAGAGACTTTCATTAATATCTGTAAGTATTGCTAACCCTTACTCAAGGGTAGATGTTGCTGCATGAGAATACTTATGACAGTGTGTAATAAAACATGGTCAGAGATGACTAAATATACGTCAGGACTTTTAACCACTGTGTGCTCAGAGGTTGCCATGATTTTCCACATGGATACATGCCTTATGCATATCCATAAACTACCCTGTGTATCTTTAACCTATGATGTTCCTCTGTGTGTGTGTGTGCTGTGGTCAGTTGTATCCAACTCTGCGACCCCATGGACTGTAGCTAGACTCCTCTGTTCATGGGATTTTCCAGGCAAGAATACTGGAGTGGGTTGCCAGTTCCTCCTCCAGGATGATGTTCCTGTCAGCTTTTACAGTGGTGTCCATATGCCTCAGTTCAGTTCAGTTGCTCAGTCATGTCCGACTCTTTGCGACCCCATGAATCGCAGCACGCCAGGCCTCCCTGTCCATCACCAACTCCCGGAGTTCACTCAAACTTAAGTCCATTGAATCGGTGATGCCATCCAGCCATGTCATCCTCTGTCGTCCCCTTCTCCTCCTGCCCCCAATCCCTCCCAGCATCAGAGTCTTTTTCCAATGAGTCAACTCTTCACATGAGGTGGCCAAAGTACTGGAGTTTCAGCTTTAGCATCATTCCTTCCAAAGAAATCCCAGGGCTGATCTCCTTTAGAATGGACTGGTTGGATCTCCTTTCAGTCCATGGGACTCTCAAGAGTCTTCTCCAACACCACAGTTCAAAAGCATCAATTCTTGGGCGCTCAGCCTTCTTCACAGTCCAACTCTCACATCCATACATGACCACAGGAAAAACCATAGCCTTGACTAGACGGACCTTTGTTGGCAAAGTAATATCTCTGCTTTTGAATATGCTATCTAGGTTGGTCATAACTTTTCTTCCAAGGAGTA
>NW_011494763.1:688936-694862 GCF_000754665.1 Bison bison bison
TTGAATATGCTATCTAGGTTGGTCATAACTTTTCTTCCAAGGAGTAAGCGTCTTTTAATTTCATGGCTGCAGTCACCATCTGCAGTGATTTTGGAGCCCAAAAAAATAAAGTCTGACACTGTTTCCACTGTTTCTCCATCTATTTCCCATGAAGTGATGGGACCAGATGGCATGATCTTCATTTTCTGAATGTTGAGCTTTAAGCCAACTTTTTCACTCTCCTCTTTCACTTTCATCAAGAGGCTTTTTAGTTCCTCTTCACTTTCTGCCATAAGGGTGGTGTCATCTAGACAGCCTTAACTCCTTACTGTGTACTATCCTTCTTCTATCATCTCCTCAAATTTTGATAGTTTTTTACTGCCTCTATTTGCTACCTTTATAATTTAAATGATAAACTTCTAGATCATGTTTCATCAACTTGATATCTCTTGATCCCTTTAGTCTATAAAGATAAGGTAATTAGTTCTGCTATATTTCCTCTGCTTCTCCTGCCAACACCTGCCAGCCAGACCACTTCTTTTATATTGCAGCATTTCTGATACTTACATTCTGTCTTATTACCATAATCAAGCTTTCTAGTTTCTATGGAGTATTTCTAAAACATTAATCCAAGATATTATATTATTTTCATTGTTACCAGTTAATTGAATCTATAGAGAAAGAAAAATAATACAGTCATGATTACTGTGCCACCCAAAAAGAAATGTTCAAGCATCAAGATCAAATGATGTAAAGTGGTGTATCATTGCATTTCCTAAATGGTTAATCATGTTGAGCATCTTTTCATTGTATATTGTCTTTGGAGAAATGTTTATTAAAATATTAATAGTTGGCCCATTTTTAAATTTTTTTTTTTTTTTTTTTACTGTTGAGATATGAGAGCTCTCTATTTCTTCTGAATACTAGACCCACATCATATATGTGATTTGCGCCTATTTCCTCTGGTTCTTGGGTTGTCTGTTTTTGATTGTGTCCTTGAAGCACAGACGTTTTAAGTTTTGATGAAGTCCAGTTTATTTTTTTCTTTTGTTTCTTGAGCTTTTGGTGTCATATCTAAGAAACCATTGCCAAATCCAAAGTCATAAAGATTCACTCCTATGTTTTCTTCTAAGAATTTTATAGTTTTAGTGCTTATATTTAGGTCTTTGATCCTTTTTATTCCCCTTCTTTGATCCATTTTGAGTTAATTTTTTTTACACGGTGTGAGATAGGAATCCAACTTCTTCTGCATATAAATATCCAGTTGTCCCAACACCGTTTTTTGGAAAGCCTTCTTTCCCCCCATTGAATTATCTTGACAGCCTTTTGGAAAACTAGTTCACCATAAAAATGGCAGTTTATTTCTGGATTCTGAATTCTGCTTCTTCGATCTTTATGTCTAGCCTTATGCCAATACCACACTGTTTGAATTAACCATTGCTTTACCATCAGTTTGTCAGTTTCTACCAAAAAACAAAAAGCAGATGGGGTTTGGAGAATATTGTCATCTTAACAATACTAAGTCTTCCAATTCATACCGTTTCATTTATTTAGGACTTTTTAGAATTACTTTCAACATTTTATGATTTTTATTGTATCTTATTTTTTCATTAAATTTATTCGTAGTATTTTATTCTTTTTGACATGGTTATACATGGACTTGTTTTCTTATTTTTTTTTAGGAAGATGGTTTTATTTTAAAAGATGCAGAGAGTTCAACCCAGATGAAGATTGAGAATAGGTATTTGGATTTGAATAAAAGATAGTGATTCCTTTTATCATGAAAGGAGCCTTGGAATTAATTTGGGGTTGAAGTCAGATTTCAGAGGGCTAGTGAGGAATCTGGCACAGTGTGCTCAGTTTCCACATGTACATGATTACTCTCTGACATTTTATCCCTAAGGCATTACCCAGCTTATCCTCTTTCTCTGATCTGGACCTTCTGTTAATCTCTCTTTAGCAACCCATGAAGCATACTTTTGGTTCTTTTAAATATAATTGAAAGAAAGTTTTACTTGAAAATAGAGTAAACTTTTCTTCCAGGGGACTAGGGTCATATATTAGAGAATTTTGTAACTATTTTCATCTGTTCATTCATTGCAACCCCTTCTATTCTAACAGAAGTCTACTGTGTTTTAGGTTGTGATTGTAATGTTACCGAAAGTACTCCTCAGAGAATGTTTTAGCTGAAGCTAGGTACATTGAAATTTCCTAGAATAGTCCTTCTTGCTCTTATTTTTGTTTACGCTGTATTCCCAAGATATTGCCAGTTGTCTCAGGTGTTGTTCCAGCATTCTCAAAGCACACTACTGGTAAGTTTTAATAAACCCATGACAGAATGCAGCATTGCTAGCTGTACAAGGACCAAAACAAAATTAAACATACAACTCATCTGAAGGTCCCAGTCAGTTAGGAAGCAGTGTTACACAATGTGGGCAGTTTTGCTTCTCTTTGTGTAAACCTATACTCTATTTTTCAAACATCTCTTCTCATATATTTTACCAGGAGTAGATTTAGGAAATTTAAAAACAACTTACTGTGCTTCTAAATTTAGTGCTCAAGGAAACCAAACTACTTTTTCTGACTTTTCTGTACAGATAATGGACTTCCCAAACCAGAACTAATATCCTGGATTGAGCAGGGGAGAGAACTCTTTAAGAAATGGGGAGAATCACAGGAATCAAGAAACATAATTTGCTCTGCTGCTGATTTGCATTTTGATCCACTTATTGAGGGACAGCCATTTTCAGGTGAGTTTTAAGAGATTTCTTAAGGCTCTGTCCTTAAGACATCACATTCATGTTTCTTAGTTCCATTTCTTTGGTGGTGCCTTCCTGTTTGACTGAACTGAGGCTTAACATCTGGTATATTCCAGAGAAAGGCAGTAAAGCACAGTAGCTAGGATTATGGGTTCTGCATCCTGAGTCTGGGTCCTGCCTTTTCCAGGTAACCTGGGCCAGTTATTCATCCTCTCCTGGTGGCTCAGATGGTAAAGAATCACCTGCAATGTGGGAGACCAGGGTTTGATCCCTGGGTTGGGAAGATACCCTGGAGAAGGGAATGGCTACCCACTCCAGTATTCTGGCCTGGAGAATTCCACGGACTGTATAGTACATGGGGTCACAAAGAGTCGGATTAAGTGAGTTTATATATGTAGATGGAGAAGGCAATGGCACCCCACTCCAGTACTCTTGCCTGGAAAATCCCATGGACGGAGGAGCCTGGTAGGCTGCAGTCCATGGGGTCACTGAGGGCGGGCCCAACTGAGCGACTTCACTTTCACTTTTCACTTTCATGCATTGGAAAAGGAAATGGCAACCCACTGCAGTGTTTTGGCCTGGAGAATCCCAGGGACAGGGGAGCCTGGTGGGGTACCGTCTATGGGGTCGCACAGAGTCAGACACGACTGAAGTGACTTAGCAGTAGCAGCATATATGTAGAATGTTAAGATGATATCTGGCAACACAGTAAAGAGTTCAGCAAATACTCGCTATTCTTCAGGCAGGGGGAATCAGCAACTCCTTTGTTTCTTGTCATGATAAGAAAGTCTAAGATTTTTGGATTCTTAACAGTCAGTATTAGAGCAAGGAAAAAGTGAGTCACTTAGTCATGTCCGACTCTTTGCAACCCCGTGGACTATATAGTCCATGGAATTCTCCAGGCCAGAATACTGGAGTGGGTAGCCTTTTCCCTTCTGCAGGGGATCTTTCCAACCCAGGGACTGAACCCAGGTCTCTTGCATTGCAAGCAGATTCTTTACCAGCTGAGCCATGCAGGAAGCCCAAGAATACTGGAGTGGGTAGCCTATCCCTTCGCCAGTGGGTCTTCCTGACCAAGGAATTGAACTGGGGTCTTCTGCATTGCAGGCAGATTCTTTAACAGAGTAAGGAAAGAGAAAGTCAAATGGGAATATCATTCCAAGAAATCTTGTCAATAGTTTACTTTTTAGCTGCCTCTTTCAGGAGAGTAGAGTTTTACTCACAAATTGTTTCACTTTTTACCATCTGTTATCAGTTCTTCTAAGAAACCTTTTTACAAGATTGATAGGAATAGAGGTGAGGAGGGAGAAGCAGCTGGTCTTAGGGCAGCTCACGGGTTACACGTGACCATAGTGGTGGTGTGTAGTCTCTACGCTGTGTCTGACTTTTTTGTGACCCTGAGGACTGTAGCGCACCTCTGTCCATGAGATTTTCCAAGCAAGAACCATGGAATGGGTTGTCATTTCCTTCTCCAGGAAGGAGATCCCTACTCAGGGATCAAACCTACATCTCCCGTGTTGGTAAGCGGGTTCTTCACCACTGAGCCACTCGGGAATCCCAACCATAGTGTTAGTCAGGGCTTAATGCTGCCAGGAACAGTACCGTCATTATTTTTTGAACCAGGAATGTCTGCACATCCAAATGGGACAAGACTGGTGGTCCCCAGGTCATAATAATGGTGAACATTTACAGAGTACCTGCAGCATCCCAAGCCCACATTAAGCACTTTACACACATTAACTCATACAGTCCTCATAACAGTTATGTATTGCTGTTTCCATTTCTAACAGGAAAAGGAACTGAAGCTGGAGATTAGCTTGACAAAGGCAGCACAGTGAAAAGACTGGATTTGAACCCAGTCTGATGCCAGAGACTAGGCCCTACGCTTGTGACCTAAGTGTCCTTTTTTTAGTATTCTAAGATAGGTCTGTTCAGTTTAGTCCTAAACTAGGGCTCATGATTCTCCTGGTCATGAAACTGACTGCCACTGAAAGGAGCTGCTGGTTTAGTTCGGTGAAAGTTGGGCTCCTGGGCCACCTCAGATTACCGCTTCTGGCCACAAAAGCCTTAGCCATGACATAGGCTGGGACACTGACTGAATCTTGTTTTCAGTTTTAGGAAACCAACAAGCTGTGAGTTCAGAAGAAGGTCATTGCTATTTCCAAGTAGATCCTCTTCAGAGCCACCGTTCCTGTGAACCCTTATCAGAAAAAAGTGAAGATGTTTCTTTCAGGCCTGACCAAGCCGTCGCCCTCGTGAACCCACAGAGACCTAACACTTGGGCTCTACTCCCAGCGGTCCACAGCTCCAGGGAACCCACCCAAAGAGAGAAAATCGCCAGCCCCAGGGCCCTGGGTATCCCAGGCTTCCAGAAAACCGCCTCAGGGGAGGGCCTCCAGCAGTCCTGTGCCTTCTGTGGGGAAAGCTTTTGGAATGAGGACCTCTTAGAGTGGCACCAGGGGAGCCACTCGAAGGCCTGGAAGCAACTCAGCAAACAACCCGAGGCACAGCAGCTTCGGAGCCAGACTCACTTCCGCTGCCCGGGATGTGGGCGGGGCTTCCGCCGGAAACCGCACTTGCTTAGCCCCCTGGCGGTCCGGGCTGAGGAGAGCCGCCCGCTGGGCCTCGAAAGTGAAGAAACGTGGGGCCACCGTGTGACACCGCCAAGGCCGTCTCCATACCCCGGTTGCGACGAGGGTGCCTCCCGGGGCCCCCCGGGCATGGAGAGGCCAGTCTCCCCGAGAGAGGGCGCCGGGGCGGCCTCTGAGCAGGACGAGCTCCCTCCGAGCTCGAACCTAGCTGGTCAGAAGTGTGGCCGCTGGGCTGGGGGGCCGGAGGCCCTCAAGCCTGGCCCCGGAGGGGAGAGACCGTCCTCCTATGGTGCGTGCAGCCGGCGACCCTCCCAGCGGTGCAGGCTCTCTGACCACGCTCACGTGCACCGCGCGGAGCGGCCCTGCCTGTGCGCTGAGTGTGGTCGGGCCTTCCGCCAACGTGGGCGGCTGCGGCTCCACCGGCAGCCGCCCTCGCATGAGCCGCCCTGCACAGGCCCGGAGTGCGGCCTAGGCTTTCGCCTGAGGAGCGCGCTGCGGGCCCACGGGCTGCGGCACGGAGGTGAGAGGCCGCTGGCGTGTGACGAGTGCGGCCGCGGCTTCGCCCATCCGTGCAAGCTGCGCGAGCACCTGCGGGGG
>NW_011494763.1:695204-706296 GCF_000754665.1 Bison bison bison
GTGAAGGCCGACCTGAAGGCGCACCAGCTGCTGCACGGAGGCCCGATGCCCTTCTCCTGTGAATGCGGCAAGGGCTTCGCCAAGCAGTCCAAGCTCGTGGAGCACGTCCGGACCACACAGGCGAGAAGCCCTTCCAGTGTCCACAGTGTGACAAGCGCTTCCGCTTGAAGGCGCAGCTGCTCAGCCACCAAGGCCTGCACACCGGGGAGAGGCCTTTCCGCTGCCCTGAGTGCGACAAAAACTTCCGGGAAAGGGGCCACATGCTCCGGCACCAGCGCATCCACCGGCCCGACCGTCCGTTCGCCTGTGCGGACTGCGGCAAGGGCTTCATTTACAAGTCGAAACTGGCCGAACACGTGCGAGTGCACACGAAATCCTGCCGTGTCCGCAGAGAGCCTGACGTTAAGAAAAGGCTCAGCCAGCTGTTTGAGATGATCGAGGCCGACTGGAGTTGAGGGCACCCAAAGCAGTCAGCAGAATCGGTGTTGCCTGGGAAGCCACAGCCGAACCCCACATCTGGTAAGAGCAAGAATGGGATGCGAGTTAGGAATAGGAGAAACCACGAAGATTCTCTCATTTAAAACATCACCAGCTATTAATATTTTTTTTATCTATTCTTCCCACCATCTTATGGGGTCATTTTCCCACCACATGCTAATAAGCTAACTCTGAAATCCTGACTTGAATTAGGCAACGGGAAAGCCCTCCAGTACTGTTCTCAAAAGCATGGGGTGACTGTTAAATGTCAGCTCTTCTCTTCATAGTATGAACATAAGCAGGGGCTTCAATCCAGTGAATTCTGTTGCAGGTCTGAAATGATACTGAGTTTGGTTTGATTCATTTATTTGAAGCTAATAGCAATAAAATGAGTTCTCTGAATTGGGGTGTGTCGATGTGAATGCTGAAGTGTCATAGTAGGTTCCACAGTGATTATGCATAGTTACCCTTAAGGAAAAGATGATTTAAGAAAATTTTGGTTAAGCTGGGTTGAAGAAAAAACTGAAGGTGATAAGTTATATGGGACTAGAGTTTGTTTTTTGTTTTCAGATGGAGTGTAGTTGATTTACAATGTGTTAGTTTCAGGTGTACAGCAAAGTGGTTCAGTTATACATAGACATATATGTGTATGTGTCTATTTTTTTTAAGATTCTTTTCCCTTATTAGTTACTACAAAATATTGAGTATAGTTCCTGTGCTGTTAGGTTCTTTTTGCTGTATGTATTAATCTCAGACTCCTCGTTTACCTCCCCCTCCCCCAGATTAGAACTTATATAAGAGATAGAGACAGGGGGTAGGTTTGGGAGTTCCAGAACACAGATGTTGTTTGCAACTGAGAGTGAACAAGATTTCCAGGAGTGACTTTCTAGGCAGATGACTAAAGTCTTGAGTTAAGACAAAGTAATAAAGCTAAGCAGGAAGCATGACAGGCAACAACAGTTCTGCGTAGAGAGTTTTCAAGCAAACGTTCAAAGTAACATAATACAAATAGAAATACAGGGAAACACCCCATTTGTCACATTCGGTGCAGGTTGCATGAGAACAGAATGTTTATACCTCAGGGAGAGAGTTGTACTCCATCCAAAGAATTCCTGACTTTAGAGGGTTCATGTTTCACGTAAGAGAATGGCTGACCTGCAATTCTGCAGGATGACAGAAAATGAAACATCTTTAGACTGTAATAGACATTACTATAAAGCAACGATTGAGAGGTTGAGAATCTCTTGGTGGTTCAGTAGGATTCCATGCGCTCTCGCTGCTGTGGCCCCAAATCAATCCCTGGTGGGGGAACTAGCCTCAAATCCCACAAGCTTTGAGGCGCTGCCAAGAAAAAGAAGGAAAAAAAAAAAAAAAGCAATGGTTCGTAGTTGATTTTTTTCTCTGAAACACTGCATCCAAAGATATTCTGGGAAAAAAGAATTACATGGCTGATTACTTTAAATAAGTTAAACAGTTCCCTCCTACACACACACAATCTATGACTCTCAAGAGGAAGACATTATGTATTATAATATTCTGAATTTGTTTGATCATGGGATTCCTTTCTCCCCCATCTCCCCCCTACCCCAACACTGTGATCTGTAGACATAAGAGTTCTGCAGGACTCAACTTTGGAAAACGTTACTGAAGGATAGCCCTGGCTCCAGCCAAGTAGCCCTTAGTCTGTTAATAATGAGAGTATCAGAGGACGAAGGCCTTCAGTTTTAAGTGACAAAATAGAACTTCAAATCAGAATAAATCTTTGATTTTAGCTCACTCTCCTATGTGACAGACACTAACAAATTTGTTAGATATTACATAATATTAGATAATATTAAGAAGTGATATGATTTACCCAGATTTATGGGATTCTCAGATGGATCAGTGGTAAAGAATCTGCCTGCCAGTGCAGAAGACGCCAGTTCGGTACCTGGGTCAGGAAGATCCCCTGGAGGAGTAAATGGCAACCCACTCCAGTCTTCCTGCCTGGAAAATCCCATGGACAGGAGCCTGTCCATGGGATTGGAAAAGAGTTAGACTTAGTCTCAACTGAGCACACACATAATCACTAGAGATACATGGTTATCTCAGTGGTGATCACGGGGCAGCCAGCCTCACAAGCATGAGGAAAGAAGGGTCAGGGGCCCTGATACAGATGAGGGCCCATGATGAGGGAGCAGGAGGAACAGGAGGAGGAGGGTCCCAGTGGGGAAAGGGAAGGAGGAGGATGTGATAAGGTAGAGGCTTTGAGGGAGACTGAAGGCCAGGGCCTCGGATTTGGTGTTCTCACATACTGCCTGTTACAACTGGTTTGACCTGGGACTTCCCCTGGTGGTCCAGTGGCTGAGACTCCACAATCCCAATGCAGGGGGCCTCAGTTCGACCCCTGGTCAGGGAACTAGATCCCACATGCTGCAGCTAAGAAGTTGCATGCCACAGCCAAAGCTCCTGCATGCCACAGTGAGCATCAAAGATCTGTGTGCCACAACTAAGACCTGGCACGACTAAGTAGATCTTAAATATGTACAGAATTGGAGGATCTCAGAGGCAGTAAAAGATCCAGTGTTTGAATCTTATTAGAAACTGGAAGTGTTGTGGAGGAAGTTGAGAAAAAGGGCACCACCCAGCTAAACCCAAGTACTCCAGGTTGCCCACATTACAAATGAAAAAGATACCAGAGTGGTGTCTAAAGAATTGAGGGATTTCTGGGAACGAAGGTATTATTTTAAGCACAAGTTTCTAAAACTTCTCTTCCTTTCTTACCCAAAATTTCTTAAAAAATCAATGCTACCACAATCTGGTGGAATCTGTGACTTCCAAAAAAAGAAAAGTTCTGTCTTCTACAAAGGAATGGGCTTCCTGGGTAGCTCAGCTGATAAAGACTCTGCCTGCAATGCAGGAGACCCTGGTTCAATCCCTGGGTGGGAAGTTCCCTTGGAGAAGGGATAGGCTGCCCACTCTAGTATTCTTGAGCTTCTCTGGTAACTCAAACAGTTAAGAATCCACCTGCAATGTGGGAGACCTGGGTTTGATCCCTGGGTTGGTAAGATCACCTGGAGGAGGGCATGACAACCCACTCTAGTACTCTTGCCTGGAGAATCCCCATGGACAGAGGAGCCTGGCGGGCTACAGAACATAGGGTCCCAAAGAGTCGGACATGACAGCAACTAAGCACACACAGCACACAAAGGAATAATAAATATGACTGCCCAACAATGATCATATTAAAGTGACAGAGTGGTTTAAACATTTTTTCCCATTAAAATCAAGATCACTGCTGAGCTATTAACATTATGGAATGCATTGTATGATTATATACCTGAAACATCTGAGAGAATCAGCTAGATAACCAGTTGGTGGTGGTGGTGGTGGTTAGTCACTAAGTCGTGTCTGACTCTTTAAGGCCCCATGGACTGTAGCCCAGCAGGCTCCTCCATCCATGGAATTTTCCAGGCAAGAGTACTGGGGATGGTTGCCATTTCCTACTCCAGGGGGATTGATCCTGCATCTCCTGTATTGACAGGCAAACTCTTTATCACTGACCCACCTGGAAAGCCCTGAAGAGGGTGATGAAATAGTTATTTTTAAGACAGGGCAAGAAAGTTTTTAAACATAAAATTGTCTCTCTGCCCTGGGGACTTCCTAGCCATCCATTGGTTAGATCTCTGAGCTTCCACTGCTCAGGATGATCTGGTCAGGAAACTAAGGTCCCACATGCCATGCAGCGTAGCCGAAAGAGAAAAGTCTCCCTCTGCGATTTCTCCCCCCTCTAGTGCACATTGTGCACCTGCGTTACACACTAACTAGATCCCCTTAGAGGACACAGGAGTGCCTACTGGCCAGTTTCCTCCTGGCACCAGCAGTGTAACGCCCCAGGAGTTAATATTCTTTTCTCTGTCCTCAAAGGGGTCACAGTAACCCACTAGTTGCCTTGTTGGACTATATATAAACTCTCATTACAGTACTTTGATGTATAACCCTTTGTTTCAAAAACCTGTATAACTGTGTTTTGACTTCTGACAGGTGAAACAGTCTTCAGAGCTCTCTGAAGGACTGTCTCCATTGTCATAATCCTCAGGTTGGTTCAAATAAAAATGTCTGTGTCTTCTCTGAGGTCAACTACTGATTAGTTTTTTTCACAGACAAGAAGGAGTAGTTTGGAGTACTAAAAGTTGAGGCAGAAAAAGGACAACCTTACACATGATGCACCTCCCTGATTTATATGCCTGTCCATTTTAGGTCCAACCTTGTGTAATTATCAAAGGAGAAAGAGGCCAGAGTTTAATTAAATTTTAGCACTCCCAGTCAAGACATCCTGGGAGTCATGGACACCTACTGGATGAACATCAGGATGAAAAAAACTAAGATCATGACATCTGTTAACATCACTTTGCGGCAAACAGAAGGGGGAAAAGCGGAAGCAGGGATAAATCTTATTTTCTTGGGCTCCAGAATCACTGCAGATGGTGACTGCAGGCCATGAAATTAGAAGATGCTTGCTCCTTAGAAAACTATGACAAACCTAGATGGTGTTATTAAAAAGCAGACATCACTTAACCAACAAAGGTCCAAAGCTAGGGTTTTTCCAGTAGTCACGTAGATACGTGAGAGTTGGACCATAAAGAAGGCTGAACCCTGCCAAAGAATTGATGCTTTGGAATCGTGGTGCTGGAGAAGACTCTTGAGAGTCCCTTGGACTACAAGGAGATCAAGCCAGTTAATCCTAAAGGAAATCAACCCTGGATATTCACTGGACGGACTGATGCTAAAGCTGAAACTCCAGTACTTTGGCCACCTGATTCAATGAGCCACTCAATGGAAAAGACTCAGATACTGGGAAAGACTGAAGGCCAAAGGGGAAAGGGCAGCAGAGGATGGGATGGTTAGATAGCATCACCGACTCAATGGACATGAATTTGAGCAAACTCGGAAGATAATGAAGGACAGGGAAGCTTGGCGTGCTGCAGTCTCTGGGGTCGCAAAGAGCTGGACAGCATTTAGCGACTGAACAGCTAGCTGAAGGCGCCTCGCTACCAGGATGTCTCTGGAGATTTTTGGCTCCTCCTGCCTGTAGGCGGCGCTGTGGGATCCCAGGCCCTAAGCCAGACCAGAAAGGCGGAGGGGCGCAGGCCCCGCCCTCCCCTCCGCCCAGCGGCCGCTAGAGCCTGGTTCTCAGCGGCAGTAGCGGCGGTGCCTTGGGAAAGGGAACCCTGCGTCCCGCAGAGATCTGGAATACCGCCCGGCACCACGCCGGTGGTTGGCTCAGCGGCCATGTTTCGGATCTCGGGCTACCCAGACTGCAGGTGTCAGTTGGGAGCAGTAACCGCTCGGCCTGGCAGAGGGGTCAGTGCGCCGTCGCTGGAGTAAAAGCCTGCTCCGGCGGGAGCCGGCCAGGAGGAGGCGCGGTCCTGGATGCTCGAACTGACTGAAATCTGCAGCTTTAGCCGAGATTGTGTTTTGCCCAGAGGGGGCTGTGCAGGGAAATCCATGCTCTCAGCCGTGTACACTTAAGTTCCTTGCAGCAGAGAAGTAATTTTTAAAAATCTTTGTTAGCCATGTGATGTGTGACCCCAGCTGGAAATACTTGTTGAATCAATGAATGGAAGAGGCCTATGCATAGTCACTGACTTTACAGTCAGTCCAGGGCTTTCTGAATGTTCCTGTTTCTCTGAAGCTCAGTTTGTGTGCTGGAGTACTGTTGGTAAAGATACAGCGTGGGAGAGAGAGCTGAAGGAATTAACGGCTGAGAAAGGGAAAGAGATCCCATGGGGGGCATGTAGTATAATACTGTTAATACATTGCAATTGTAGGGAGTGCAGTTCTTTAGAAAACGATAATGATGGTTGCAACTCTTATTTTAGTTTCAAATCTTTCAAAGATCCCCAGGGGTGACAGTAACTCAGGTTCCAGACACTTGGTTTAAATCGAAACTAATATTTCTCAAGGAACAGGACAATTTCTTACTGTCTTTTACACTAACACACACAAAAAAATGATATTTAGAATAGAACCTTTAGAGATCATAACCCAACTCCCTCATTTTAGAGATGAGTAAAGGGAGTTACAGAGAGGTTGAAGCAACTTGCCCCAGGTCACATAGCTCATGATTGAGAATATAGCCTGTTTGTAGAGTTCCAGTTCTGTGCTCTCCTCCCTTCCCTTCAATACATATTTAATATTTATTGGGGCTTCTTTCCTTTAGTAAATATTAATACCGACAGTATTGTTTCTCTTGGGCTGGGGCTGCTTAATTAAGCTTCTGTTTCACATATTTCAAGTTGTCAGGAAGCTAGAGGGCATTTTCCTTATTCCCCTTTGTCATCTTCTGGGGAAATTGGGGTTTTGATTTTATTATGCAAATGGTCTTGAAAAGATCGTGGATGATTTATCATTTCTTTCTGACATTCCTAACGTGCTCTCGGGGCAAATGGTCAGTTTTCAGTTTAAATTTCATTTTAGTGGAGTCAGACTACCAATTGTAGAAGTTTCTGTAAATGTAACTTTCTTAGAAACATAAATGTGTTTCAGATTTCTCACAGGAGATGTTGAAGACAGTTCTATGTGTCCTTTATCACACTTTTTTTTTTTAAACACATTTACACAACTCTGCCATACTATAGGTACTTACGTGACGTGTCTTAGGCGACGCACTCAAATGTCCTTTTTATTGAATCAAACTCTTTGTTTCAGTTGTGTTTCTCCAGTCAGAAATGAGTGTCTCTGGCAGTTCCAGTGACTGACTTCTTTATGAATCCCCTGCCCCCCGTAACTGTTCCTGTAAAACAAGGGCCTGTATGTTGAATGTTCCGCCTCTGTCAGGGTATAAATCTGCTTTGTTTGCAACAAACATTAAATTTTGGAAAGACGACCAGAAAAACCATCACAAGCTCTTTCTGGTCATGCAAGCCTTGCCCATTTTGCATGTCTGGCTTCTCAAGATGTATGTCATAACTTCCTGCCTGATAAAAACAAAGGTAGAAGGCTTTTAAACATTACTGAGACAGAAAGAAATGTGTTTGGGGGTCCAGGTGGCAGTGCCCTTTGATGACATGGTAATCTATTTCTGAGCACAGGAGTAAGAGAATCTGGATAAGCAGCAAAATGAATTTCACATGTGTGTGATGAGAGGCATGGAGGAGCCTGATCTCTGTAGACATGAGGTGTTTTGTTGAAAATTTGAGAGTAATTCATGAAATCAAAGGATAAGCAAGTCTCAGCAAGTCATCCGTACTTTCTGTTTGCTACTTGGTCAGCCTTTAACAAGACAACAAACTTGACCTACCCATCCAGTGTCTTTTAAAGTCACATATATTTTTAGTCAAGTCACTTTTGCAGTTGAAGATTCAGCAGTGATTGAGTCATCCACATAGTGGTGAAAGAGTGTAACTGGACTGAAAATCATCCACTTAGAGTTTTCATGCTGATGGTGCTGATGTTAAAGGTAGAATATGCCATCTTTGAGAGGAGAAAACTACCCATACTTTTGCTGTTTGAGAATTGTGTTATAACTACCTCATCCTTTGAGAATGATTTACATGGGGAAAAAAACACTCTCCTTCCTGATGGATATGAATGAGGAAGGAGGCAGCCCTAAGAAATGCTGAACCAACACATGGAAGCAGAACTGAGAGATCAGGAAACTTCATCCTGGTAACATTGTTTGAGCTCTGTATTAGGCAGTTCCTAAGCTTATTCTGTCCCTGATTCTTCACAGGTGTGAACCAGTAACATCTCCTTATCGTTTAAAACGTCTTGGAATTGCATTTTCTCTTACAAAATGGAGAGTCCTAAAAGACATAGAAATTGTTAACAGGATGGGGGTTTGTGTGTAACTGATCCTAAAATTTGGATTTGGCTGCATAGCAAAAGTAGAGTAAAAGGAGTAATGACTGTCCTGGTCTGAGAAGGTGACAGTCTTTGTTAGGTAGTAGCTGTCATCTCAAGTGCCTTGGGACTTAGACCATGTGCATACTAATATGGAGCATTAGGGAGTTGTCAGGAAGAAAAAAAATTCAGATGTTGCAACTTGCTTGTTTTCAGCCCTCAGTAAGTTTCTAGAAAAAAAGACAAACTTAGGCTGTAAAGGCCTTGATACTTCTCAAGGTTACAGGGCAGTTATTTTGTAGACTGTCCCTCAATCTGGGTGTACCTGATGTATCTTCATGATTATGTTCAGTTTATTTGCCTTCTGAGAGTTAGCCAAGATGTGATGCTGTGTTTATCTCATTGCATCTTATCTGGTGGTGTGTGTACATGTGTGCTAAATTGCTTCAGTCGTGTCCAACTCTTTGCGATCCTATTGACTGTAGCCCACCAGGCTCCTCTGTCTATGGGATTCTCCAGGCAAGAATACCGGAGTGGGTTGCCATCCCCTTCTCTAGGAGATCTTCCCTACCCAGGGACTGAACCTGCAACTCTCATGTCTTTTGTGTTGGCAGGCAGGTTCTTTACCACTAGAAGAAGAAGAAGAAAAGTCGCTCAGGCATGTCCGACTCTTTGCGAGCCCATGGACCGTAGCCCACCAGGCTCCTTGGTCCATGGGATTTTCCAGGCATGAATACTGGAGTGGGTTGCCATTTCCTTCTCCAGGGGATCTTCCCAACCCAGGGATCGAACCTGGGTCTCCTGCATTGTAGGCAAACGCTTTACCGTCCAAGCTACCAGGGAAGCCTAGGTACCGCTAGAGCCACCTGGAAAGTCCCCAATAGGTATTACACTTATGCATCCAGTTACAGGGTGCAAATCTAGCTTTGCCACAGTCCAAAGCCTTCCCCTCACTAAAAATGATCATCTCATTTGGGTTTTCTGGGACTTCTCTGGTAGTCCAGTGGCTAAGACTCTGTGCTTCCAACACAGGGAGCCCAGCTCAGGAAACTATATCCCACATGCCTCAACAAGTTCACTTGCCTTGACTGAAGATCCCAAGTGCCACAGCTAAAAGGTCCCGCCTGCTGCAACTAAGACCCAGTGCAGTCAAATTTTTTTAAAAAGTAAGAAAAAACTACTCATCTGGGTTTTCTGTTCTGTTACTGACACGTTAGCTCAGATGGATATTCAGCATAGTATCAAGGACAAGGTGGTATACCTTAAGTCAGAGTAGGCTTTACCTTTAAAAGGAAGATTTTTTTTCTCCTATTTTTCTCTAAAATGGTTTTCCTTTTCAAAAAAAAAGCATACCTATTTTTCTTTCTATCCAATTATTTAAAGTACCAATGAAAGTGGGGAAATGCTTCAAATATAACGTTAATGGAAAAAGAAAACAAACAGCATCCAAGACTGGATTCATAGTATCTCAGTTTGTAAAAGAAAATGTGGGTGTGTTTATTATATATGCACACTGACAGAAAAAGATTGGTGATAAACCACAAAATTCACAGAAGTAATCTTTGGAATTTTTTTCCTTCTGATATTTCTTTATTCCTTCCTGTACTTTCCAAATATTCCACAAATAACATGTATTACTATTTTTAAATACTTCATGAAAAGTGAGGTACTTTTCTCTGTTGAAAAAGGTATTTTTCTCTGTTGAAAAACTAATATACATTGTTGTTGTTCCTTGTCTTTTTGTTCCCTCATGAAATTTTTCCTTCATAGCAAAATGATCACTCTTACCTCCTTGTGTCCTCGAACAATCCCTGGAATGTTGCTTCCCAGACTTGCATGTTCCACTTTCTTCTCCCTCAACACCCTCTCCATGGCTGATATCGTCCATTCACACTTCACTTGCCCATCATATACTCGTATTTCTCCTAAGCTCCAAACCCACATATACACTCACTGTATATCTCTTCTTGGATGCCTCAGGCATCATAAACTCAACACACCCCAGACTGAAGTCATTGCTGGTTTCACCCCTCCGCTTGTCCCTGCCTGCCAGTCACACGTTCCTCCTGTTTGTTCCTCATCTCATTGAAAGGCACCACCAGCTGCGCTAGTGTCTCTTCATTCCCCTCCCCTTTACATCTTGGTCAATCACCAATTTTTACACATCTTTGTTATCACTTTAATATTACTATTTTTCTTCATCCCAGCTACCACCACCATCTCTCACCTGGGTTAGCAGGAGACCGCCTCCTACCTGGTGTTCCTGACTCCAGTCGGTTTCCACTGCCACTTGCCCACCAGAGTGATCTTTATAAAATGAATACAACTCCATGGCATTCTCCCTCTTAAAATTCTTCACTGAATTCTTTAAGTTAAAAATACCAACTTATTTGGCTGCACAGGGTCTTCCTTGCGGCACTGTGAGATCTTCTTTGGTGGCAGCATATCAGCTGTTAGTTGTGGCAAACCTGGGCCCCCTGCATTGGGAGTGGGGAGTCTTGGCCACTGGACCACCAGGAAAGTCCCAAATTCTTCATTGAATCCTTTTTTTCTGTTTTGTATTTTTGTAATTTCACAGGCTCTAGGGTGCACAGGCTTCAGCAGTTGTGGTGTGAGGGCTTAGTAGTTGCAGTTGCTGCTACTGCTAAGTCGCTTTAGTCGTGTCCGACTCTGTGCGACCCCATAGACGGCAGCCCACCAGGCTCCCCCGTCCCTGGGATTCTCCAGACAAGAACACTGGAGTGGGTTGCCATTTCCTTCTCCAATGCATGAAAGTGAAAAGTGAAAAAGT
>NW_011494763.1:706396-710954 GCF_000754665.1 Bison bison bison
GACCCCATGGACTGCAGCCTACCAGGCTCCTCCGTCCATGGGATTTTCCAGGCAAGAGTACTGGAGTGGGGTGCCATTGTCTTCTCCGAGTAGTTGCAGTTACTGGACTCTATACCACAGGCTTAGTAATGGTGGGCACATGGGCTTAGTTGCTCCCTGCCATGTGGGATCTCAAAGGTATGCCAAAGAATGTTCAAACTGCTGCACAATCGCACTCATCTCACACACTAGTAAAGCAGTGCTCAAAATTCTCCAATTGCTAGGCTTCAACAGTACATGAATCGAGAACTTCCAGATGTTCAAGCTGGATTTAGAAAAGGCAGAGGAACAAGAGATCAAATTGCCAACATCCGTTGGATCATCGAAAAAGCAAGAGAATTCCAGAAAAACATCTACTTCTGTTTCATTGACTACACCAAAGCCTTTGACTGTGTGGATCACAACAAACTGTGGAAAATTCTTCAAGAGATGGGAATACCAGACCACCTTAACTGTCTCCTGAGAAATCTGTATGCAGTTTAAGAAGTAACAGTACCGGACATGGAACAACGGACTGGTTCCAAATTGGGAAAGGAGTATGTCAAGTCTGTATATTGTCACCCTGCTTATTTAAGATCTATGCAGAGTACATCATGCGAAATGCAGGGCTGGATGAAGCACAAGCGGGAATCAAGATTGCCGGGAGAAATATCAATAACCTCAGACATGCAGATGATACCACCCTTATGGCAGAAAGCGAAGAACTGAAGAGCCTCTTGATGAAAGTGAAAGAGGAGAGTGAAAAAGTTGGCTTAAAGCTCAACATTCAGAAAACTAAGATCATGGCATCCAGTCCCATCACTTCATGGCAAATAGATGGGGAAACAATGGAAACAGTAAGAGACTTTATTTTGGGGGCTCCAAAATCACTGCAGTGGTGACTGCAGCCATGAAATTAAAAGACGCTTGCTCCTTGGAAGAAAAGCTATGGCCAACCTAGACAGCATATTAAAAAGCAGAGACAATACTTTACCAACAAAGGTCTGTCTAGTCAGAGCTGTGTTTTTCCCAGTGGTCATGTATGAATGTGAGAGTTGGACTGTGAAGAAAGCTGAGCGCCGAAGAATTGATGCTTTTGAACTGTGGTGTAGGAGAAGACTCTTGAGAGTCCCTTGGACTGCAAGGAGATCCAGCCAGTCAATCCTAAAGGAAATCAGTCCTGAATATTTATTGGAAGGACTGATGCTGAAGCTGAAGCTCCAATACTTTGGCCACCTGGATGTGAAGAACTAATTCACTGGAAAAGACCCTGATGCTGGGAAAGATTGAAGGCGGGGGGAGAAGGGGATGACAGAAGATGAGACGGTTGGCTGGCATCACCAACATGACAGACATGAGTTTGAGTAGACTCCGGGAGTTGGTGATGGACAGGGAAGCCTCGTGTGCTGCGCTCAATGGGGTCACAAAGAGTCAGACACAACTGAGCGACTGAACTGAACTGATGACAATATATGTGTAAGTCTGCACGCTGAAAATCACTTGTCACTCAATACATATGGAATGAGTAAATAAAGTTGGTAGGGTCTAAACTCAAGACCATCTAGTCTGACCCCAGAACCTCTACTTCTAACCTTTCACAGCAAACACAGTGAATATTTTTTGCTTCTAATATAAAAGTATTCTGTGTTTAAGTTTTACTATTTAATTTCCACAAGGGCATAGGTCTTTTTAGTTATAGCTCCCAAATGTCTGGAACTTCTAACATTTAGTGACAATAAAACTTGAATACTAAAATAATCTCAGTTTGGGCCTTCCCTGGTGGTCCAGTAGTTAAGACTTCAGCCTCCAATGCAGGGGGTGAGGGTTCGAACTCTGATTGGGGAATTAAAATTCCACATGGCTTGAGGCCAAAAAGCCAAAACATTAAAACAGAAGCAATACTGTAACAAATTCAATAAATACTTTAAAATTGGTCCATATCAAAAAATCCTCAAAATATTCTGAGTTTGGGTCTTAAAACATCATCTTAAGAATTCTTACAGTGCAGAGCAGTGAGAAATGGTGGCCAAGACTGCTGGCTTAACAAAAAAATGGCCGTGGAAGTTACCTGTATCTGCAAACTTGGAAAGAATGTCTTGTCACAATCTCCTGCAAAAATGTCAGCTTAGTCTTATTCTCAATGGTTGGCCACTCCTGTATGTGTGAACATTTTGCTATTTTGAATCACATTAAGGGCAATAAATACACAAATCATTGGAAGATGCAATAAAAGTTGGCAGCAGCTAAATAACATTATACCCTAAAAGAGAATGACAGAGTCTGGTACCAGGTCTCAGCTATGCAAGAAATGGAGTTAAGGAATATGGTAGGCATGCTCAGGTAACTGCCTGAGCAGCTAAAGGAAGTCTGAGTGTGGGCACGACCTCATTTCAGTCTCTCATCTTCATGAGTCAGGGTGGACCCTTCTAGAAAGAGCTCAGTTCCTTAAAAAAAAAAAAAAAAGGTAACGTGAGGGAAATGAGTATGATGTGATATTAAGTTAAAAATGTAGAAAAGTCCATGCTAATTGTATCTCTGGCTACAGTGGTGTTTGCCTGAAGAGGCAGAGTTTCCTGCAAATGAATCCCTTTATTTTCAAAAACTTCAGCTTTTCCCCTCTCTCCTGAAAGAGAAGTGTATCAGAACCACGGGAGGGTAGTCAGGACCATTCCTGATTTCTCCAGCACAGAGAAGAAACAGATTCATCCTACAGGGGTTAAGTCCCCAAGAGATGGATCATTGGCCTCGTGCTTTCAGGGCATGCAGATGTGCAGCTGCCCGGGTTCAATTTACAGGTTTCTGACTATATATTCTTGGCCTGTGAAAACTGACACAAGTGCCAAGCTGGTGATGACACTGTCACAGATCCACCTGGAGACTATCTAGATGGCGAAGATTATTTTCCCAGAGGCCACTTCTCTAGAGAGTGCATTTGAAGCACATGTTCAAATTTAACTGTAAACATAAGCTAACTGTTAAATGGCAGCCCTGGGGACAAGCCAGGAGCCAGCTCTTTGTGGAAGCCTTCCTTTATTCACAACTAGCTATGAGGATCTTGGAGATAATCAGGAAAATCTCTCTCCCTGAACACAGATTCTCCCAGCTTACTTGTTCCCATAACCAAATTGGATGAGATTTGGGGATAAAGAAAAAACCTAGGAGCTTTTCAACTTGATAAACTAATGTTTTGCTGTTGAGTAAGCTTCTGTCATACACTAAATGTTTTTTTAAAAAGTAAATATTAATCTCACAAGTAATACGATACTGATTTCATGTATGTGTGTGTATACATACATACATAAATAAATAAATATATATATATATATGGCATTTTAAGAGGTTTCGTCTCATACCTTGCATCAACAAAGGGTCTTAATGAAATTGGTAGTATTTGTGCCACATCTGGACAAATGGGTTTCAAAATCCTCAGTTTCATAAGGATTCAGAGGAAACTACCAAGAAAGAAAAATTCTGGCTTGGGACACTATCTTTTTGAAGAGTTTCTTAAAATGATACTGAACTGTTTGATATTCTACATGCATAGCATTCTGACAAATCACTTAGTGCATACTCACCCTGTCCTTGAAGTTAATTAAGTAATGTCTTCCTGCCTTACAAAAAATGAGAGGGGTACTATCAGATTCAGTAGTTGGACAGAAATTCGTTAAATTTAATAAAACTTTCTAACTGCTAAAGCCTGTTGAGTAGTTAGCTTTCTTTCTTCCTGACGATCTATATACACAGAAAAATACTTCTAGACTCTCCAGTTTTGTTTTTTGACCTGTCTTCTGTAACTCTAGGTATATGAATTTCCAGGTGTTAAAGAAACCTCAAACCCCGAGACACATCACGGCTCTATATACAAAAGTCATTATCTTAACCTAGTTTTTTTCCTCTTAAATTGTCAGGAGGGAAAACCTGAAGTCTATAGTTAGAATTCTATAAACCACTATACTGCCTATCCGATATGTCAGTTTTGCAGAAAATCAGGAGAGAAATTGATGACATGAAGCCAAGTTTAGACACGCACCTGATAGCTTTTTCCTAGATAAAACCCTAGAAAGAAGGTTTCTCCCAAACCCTAGTTCTGGATTCACTTTTACTGCAAGCTACCCCGCCCTCAAAGCCAATCTGTGTTTTAATCCAGGAAAGAAACGCAAACTTTCAGTCGCTCAAGCAGAAATCAAAAAGATCACGAACAGGGAGCCGACTGGGGAGTCCCGTTCTCTCTCCCACCAACCGACTAGTTCAGGCCCCTCCTCCGCTTAGCCCTTGAGCCTCGCGGGGTCCCCTAGGTAAGCTCAGATGTCCCCTCTGCCCCTAGCTCCGCTAAGGACACGTGTTCTTCCAGCCCTGTTCAGCCGCCTGGAGCCCCGCCCACCTCGCGCTTCCCAGGCCCCGCCCGCCGCGTTGCCTGCCAATCGCTGCCCGAGGCGTAGCCCGGCCCCGCCCCTCGGGTCCCGGCCCGCCGCCTTTGTTCTCCCCAGCTCCCTCTCTCAGCCTGTGCGCTCCGGGTAAACCGAGTGGCAGGCGCCGGGTT
>NW_011494763.1:711454-715908 GCF_000754665.1 Bison bison bison
CAATTTGCTGGAGTTGGAAGGTTGTAGCGGGGCGACAGGATCGCTTGGGAGTTCCGGGAGAGGAGGGCGGCGAGGAGGCCGGGGCTGCCACCGAGGCTTGGACCGCGGAGAGGGTGTAAAGTGCCTTCTTTGCACGCTGGCTCCTTCGCCCTGATTCTGCTCCGATTTTCCTCGGGTCCAGGCTGACTGCCCACTCCTGGGAAGGGGAGCTTGGGAACTAGTTAAGCATTTGAGGTTCACATGCCCAAGGAGTGGGAAGGGAGAGGGGGCCGCTGGTTTCAAAACAGGGCGAGGGCGTGACGTCCCGAATGGGAGCCCTGGGGACAGCCGCGGGCAGCAAGCGTTTTACGCCTGAAAAATGTGGTCTGTAGGTTTGGATAGAAGTTAACTCGAGGGTTCTGGTTTGAGGGGGAAAGGGATGGCTTTTGGAAACTGGAGGTAGGTAGCACTTCGGCAAGCATGTATTCGGCACCGACTGTATGTGCTAGTCACTGCGCCAGGTCCGGGAGTTAGGGCTCAGTGCGGCCTCTGCCCATAAAGCGCCGGCTCTGGGAGGAACGTTCGCTCCTACCAGCCATCGGTCCTGCATTTTTCTTTGGAATCGGCTAGCTAAAAATAAGTGGTGTGTGAGAACTTTGAGAATTAGAAAACCTAAGAAAAGACTGCTATTGCTAGAGAACAGGACGGCACATTACTGGCCTTAACTCCTTCCTGTGGCGTTTCTCTGCATAACTAGAGTGTTTTTTCCTCTTGAGTTTGTTCCAATATAAATAACCCCCCTTTTCAGATAGTGTGTAAGGGAAGTGCGAACTTTATACTCTTTCAGATTGAGTAACTTTTATACAAGTTTTATTCAAGAGTCTTTACCCACACAGAAAAGGAAGTTGAAAACCAGCGCTTGGTGAAAAGAACACCTGCCCACAAGAACCAGAGAGCAGTGTCACCTATAAGTGTGTCTTGGGACCTTTATCCAAATTGCCCGGTGCTTATTTAAATACGAAGTCCCAGAATATATCCAACCGGAAGAACGCAAGGGTGGGCCCTCAGGTCAGCATTTTAAACACATTTCATTGACTCGTTAATGTTTGAGGACCAGTGGAGGTGGATGGTAGTTTTGGAACATAGCAGAGTAGCTTTGTCTTGGTTCCGATCAGATGATTCTGTCTTGCGGGGAGCCTCAAGGGGCCTGGAAGAGTGGCAGACGTGGATGGACATCACGGGTGTTAGGATGACTGAGTCTGTCATTTGTCACAGGCCACTGATGCACTGGAGACCCTGGGAGGCAGTTGCCTCTAGGGTGAGCCTGGGGATCGTTGTGGTCAATTGGTTGGAGTGGGGCTTCTAGTGGTTACCTTGACTCTTTCCCATCCCTCTCCCTTCACATTTAGCTTCTGTCACAGGTAACTCCTCCTGTGGATTTTATTTTGGGACCACACTTCCCTTTACCCCAGATGGTCCCAGTCTTAAGGGGTTCCCCCCTTCTTTTTTGCTTCCTGTGCATTTTATTTATTTTTGCTGCACTGCACCCCTTGTGGGATCTTAGTTCTCCAGCCAGGGGTGCAGCCAGTGCCCCCTGCAATGAGTGGAGTCCTACCCACTGGACCACCTGGGAATTTCCCGCCTCTTGTGCATGTCAGACTCAAACAGCATAGTGGTGTCTGGGCCCATCAGTGCCCCCAAGAACGGTTACTAAATAGAACTTAAGCCCTGATGGGTGAGCCTCCGGTTGTCAGGCCTCTCACTTGTTCTCACATCTTGCCAACCAGAAAAGTATAAAGGAGATATTTTGATGTGGGTCGTTGCCTGATTTTCACTTCTGGGAAGTAATTATCAAACAAGGTTAAAAAAACTTAGGGCATCCTGGGAAGAAAGTCTGATGGGCCAGCAAGGCATAGCATTTGAGTGGTCAAGACCCTCCCCTCAGTAGCCTTGTGCTCCTGAGCAGGTGACTGAAGTTCTGTTTCTTCTTTGGTGAAGGGCATGTAGTATGTTTCCCCAGAGGGGCTCAGAGCGTTGTGTAAGAGCTCAGCACAGTGCGTGGCCCATGAAACATGATCAGTTAGATGATGTTATTCCTGAGTCTGTTGTTACGCCAGCTGAGGATGCAGGTGAGGAGATGCTGGAAGAAGTGGCGTGCGTCCAGGCTGGGTGGGATCCAGCGTTGTCAGGTGTCCTGCTGGGAGTGGACTGGGGTTACAGTGACCTGGTTAGGAGGGGCCCGCATTTCAGGAGTGGCCTTGGCGGATGGGCCCAGCAGCATGCAGAGATGATGCTGGAGGCCTGTTGAGGAGGGGTGCTCGGAGGAGGATGGCACCCTTCCAGAAGGGGCTGGGAGGCTTTGGGCATATACTTCTGTCCTAGAGTGTCCAGCTTTAAAAGTGGAGCCCTGTAAGAGGTGGTTTCCCCATTAAACTGTGAGATATCTTCCTTGTTGGGATGCAGGGGGTGGGGGCGTTTAGTCCGGGGGAATACGGAGCCAGCACCCTCTCCAGATGCAGAGGAGTCAACCCTGGGAGTTGTTGGCAATTTGGGGAGCAGCGGAAGGTGGGGGCTGTGCCTTAATGTGCTTGAGGATCCTTCATTATGTAGGGAACGTTCTGTCATTTTATTTGTCCTTAAAAATGCAGAATGAAAATCCATTCTTAAAAAAGTTTCGATAAAGGAGTTCCCTGTTAGGAGCTCTGTCACAGCATAACTCATGGTCCCCATTTAATCGTGAGCACCCCATCGCTGTAGTGCTGCAGACCACTGTGGGCTGGGGCTAGGTCGGGAACCTCTTTGCTTTTCCTTTTTATAAAATTCGCCTTATCTCTGTGCACTGAACTGGCAGCCGAGTCCCTCTTCCTCCCCAAGCTGTTTCCTCGCTTGAAGAGAGGATTAAGTTCTGAGCTTTCTTTCCAGCCTTCCTCCAGTCTTTCCATCTGCCTGCAGATAAGCTTGATTCTCAGGCTGAGCTGAGCACTCTGGCAGCTGCGCTGCCCTGAGGCCTTCCTCACTGCCCGCAGCAGCTCCCAGATCTGGGGCAAGGCGTACATTGCGTCCTGGACCCCGGCCGGAGCAGAGAACCTTGAACAGCCCCCCGCGTTGAGCCCCTGGGTTTGCGGTCCCCATGCAGGCCGTTTCAGGTGGGACTTTCAGGTGAGGGGCCATCGGCCCAGCCTTTTGGAAAGCCGGTATTAGGGTTCCACAGGCCAACAGAGGCCAGCTGGTACTTGCCCTGCCCAGTTGCTGTGGGTAGTGTTCCTAGAAGTACCAGGAGCCCGGAGCCAGCGGGTGTAAACCCAGAGGTTCTCAAGAGCATCAGGTCCTTAGATCTCCCTGGGACTTCACTGGCGGGCCAGTCGTTAAGACTCTAAGCTTCTGATGCAGAGGCTGCAGGTTCTATCCCTGGCGGGGGAACTAAGATCCCAAATGCTCACCGCGTGGCCAAAAAATATATATAAATAAATTTAAAGGAAAAAAGAAATGAGCTTAGGCCACCAGCCTGGGAGGTGGAGATGGGGTTGAGCCCGGTTGTCTTCCTCTGGGTCCTGCCCCTTCTGCATCCAGGGAACCTGGTTCTCATTGCTCTCCCCACTGACAGCGCTGGGGGTCTGGGGCTTCTGCAGGCCTGTCCAGCCCGCAGGGCCCCCGCTGTGGAGGAGGGAGGTGGCTGGAGAAGTGGGCGTGCTGACAGGCTCGGGGAGGGTAGGAAGAAAATGGGGGGCCGGGGAAGCAGCCTGGCCCAGGGTACACAGGCACCTTCTCAAATTGGTGGCGTTTCTGTTTGGTTTTTAGAGCTGTGTACTCCAGCCCCCACAGTGGAGGACAGGGGCTTGTGAAAGGAAAAAGCTGTGGGTGTTCGAAGGGACAAGTGTGGAGGGAAGTGGGGCTCAGGGGGGCGGGGTGGGTTTTCAGTTTGTTTTTGGTAATAAGTGTACAGGTCGGTAGATCTTGATGATAACAAGCAAAGCTGCCGCCCTGCCCAGAGCAGCCCCTGGCGTGTCTGAGCAGCTGCAGAGGCAGCAGTGGGTCTGGTTTGGGGACGTGGGTGCTGAGATAGGGCAAGTCCCACAGGGCTCCCGGGTCCCCGGGCGGGTTCTCAAGCCTTAACGTCAGCCCCGCTGTCAGTGTTGGCTTCTCTCCCGGGAAGCATCTCCAAAGAGAAGTAATGGGCCCCTTGAAACGTTCTGCCTTTGGAGTTGACGAAATCGTGCTACCTGCATTTCTGTTTGCTGATGTGGAAGCAGCTGGGAACCTGGGTAACGAGAGCTGCCGTTCAGGGTTTCCATACCTGTAGTTCAGCAGCAAATCCAGTCGAGCCTTGTTGGTGATAAGATGTGCTTATATTCTTGTGTTCTGGGGAAGAGAACTTTGCCGCCAGGTGTCCCACAAAAGTATTAACAGGAAACAAGTGCGGTTTTCAGCTTTTCGTTATGAATGATGGACTGCTAATCCATCTCGGATTAGGAGAT
>NW_011494763.1:716008-726431 GCF_000754665.1 Bison bison bison
CCCCATGGGTGTTCTGATCCTTCAGGGAAAGGTTGGTGTGTGGAGGAGGGAGGTGGGGAATCATGTTTTACTTACAAAGTCAGCCCGAGTAACCTCCAGGGAGAAAGAGTTGAGAACCAAGATTTGTTTCCTGTTTGTACTGATTTGGGGGGCCAGGCAGTCATCCGCAGGGGCGAGGATGGGATCTTGGAGGCAAGTCCTTCTTTCCTGTGGAAAGCAGAGAGGGTGAGGAAGGGGAACATGTCTGTAGAAGTTAGCCTGGACCTTGAGCATGGACATGGGGGGACCTACAAAGGGAGGAGCCCGAACACACAGCTTGGATGTGGGTGAGGGGCTTTGCTACAGGGCGGATCAGACCTGTGTGCCGGGAAGGAGGGTTCTCTGTGCTGGGCCAGGGGGCTCCATCTGAGTGGGGGCTGGTCCCACCTCACCCCCAAGTCCTGCTGCAGTGTTTAGACTAAATTCTAGACCTGTAGTTAGTTTTCACCATCTTTTAGCCATCACCTCCCTTTAAGTGAAATCTGAGGTGCCCACCCCACATGCAGATGTATGGGCTCCGGGAGGCCCGCGGTCACCGCCTCTTCTCGAGGTGGTGACCCTCAGGGACCACTCAGGACTCATGACCATTTTGAAGGTGTGGGGTCCTGGGAAGACTTAAGGAGGAAGGTCATCAGTTTCCTAACCTGCCTGGGTGTTTTCTGCACAGATTCTTCTGACAAAGAGGATGCCATTGAGGAGGACGAGGAGGAGGACGAGGATGACGACGACGACGACGATGACTTGGAAGTTAAGGAGGAAAACGGCGTCTTGATCCTAAACGACGCGAACTTCGATAACTTTGTGGCTGACAAAGACACGGTGCTGCTGGAGTTCTACGCTCCGTGGTGAGGACACGCGCCCTGCCTCGTTTCAGGTCTAGTTGGTTAAAAACGTGAACACGTCCTCTGCTAGTTGCAGCTGCGGGTGGCTCATGAGCTGTGATGACACAGCCCTGCGGGGGTGACAGATGCGTCCCCTGGTGCAGGTTCAGCCCCTCCTCCGCCCAGCTGCACGCAGACTGGACCCTGTGGGGACCGGCCCCGCTTTCCCATCTTTCACCCTCATCGGGCAGCTCGTGGTGACTCTTGGGCTCCTTCTCTCACCTTTCTTCTGCTGTTTTTCCATCTCATAATCCTGTCTTTGCTTTCTCCTGCCCTCCTCAGTCCACTGGGGAGAACAAAATAGTCAAGATATACATAATGTTGTCTGACCAGCATAGTATGAGATGCTTCGTATAAAGTCTCTAAACAGTCCTCAGGGCAAACCTGTGAAGTTACCTCATTCCTGGTGTATAGATCATATGTTCTCAAGCATTTTGGTCTCAGGACACCTTAACCCCTTAAATACTGAGGACCTCAGCTAGCTTGTTATGTGGGTCACGTTTATCAGTAGTTACCACATTGGAACTTAAAACTGAAAATGGGAAAAACTCATTTCTAAGTGGCAGTAACACCCTTACTCGTCAGCATCAGAACGCTGACATCGCTCTAGGTCCTGTAGCGCCATCCACGTCTGAGACGAGCGGAAAAGACAGCGTCTTTCAGGCAGAGTTTTCTCTTCACGTGGGGGTGTGGAGATCTTGAAAGTACCTGCCCTCGGTGGAGCTGGGATTCACCCTGGGATTGTTCGACTTCGAGCCGTCTCAGCCTCCCCCGTTTCGCGTTTCTCGCTAACCGCAAACGTTTCTGGTTCCAGTGCCCCAGTTTTTGTGCATACAGCTGGATTTAAGCCTCCTTGGGTACAGTTAACCTGCTTCTCCGCCCTGAAATCTCATTCTCAGGTGCGGGCACTGCAAACAGTTTGCTCCAGAATACGAAAAAATTGCTGCCACCTTGAAGGAGAATGACCCTCCCATCCCTGTCGCCAAGATCGACGCGACCTCAGAGTCGGCGCTGGCCAGCAGGTTTGACGTGAGTGGCTACCCCACCATCAAGATCCTGAAGAAGGGCCAGGAGGTTGACTACGAGGGCTCCAGGACCCAGGAAGGTGAGGGCCCGGAGCCGCCAGAGGAAGTGGGGGCCGGGGCTCCCTTCCCCATGAAGGGAGAGGGGAGGGGTTGAGGGGAGGGCAACTTGGATAACAGAGAGGAAGCCCAGCCCAGTGGACTGGCAGCAATACCTGCTGGAACGTCCGCAGTGACTCTGATCAGAATAAGCTTGTCCTGGACAAGAAGGGGGTACACTTGACAGCCGTGAAATTCAAGATCTGGAGCCGCTGTGTTAAAGGCCACGGGCCTCGCTAGTGTTGTGGACCAGTGTCTAGCTGGGCCTGACACCCAGGGTGGGGGACTCTCTGAGACAGACTGCCGAGCCCTCGCCCAGAGCTTCTGATTCAGTGAGCGTCAGGTCCATCTCAATAGTCTCTTTCTTATGAGCACCCAGGGCTGGCCAAGCCCGTGGGTCCAGAGCTCACAGAACCACTGGTGTTTCTAAAACCAGGTGCGCGGGGCCAGGTGGCATTTCTAAAACCAGGCCTGTTGGAGCTCTACCTGGCTCGCATCAGGCACTACATCAGTTTCATTAAATGAATGGACAGATAACACCGTGGTAGCCTTCAGCATTTTGAAGGCTTAAAAAAAATAGATTGCTTTCTGCTGCATTTTCCACTCCCAGTGTGGCACAGTGGGCATGGCACCGAGTAGGTTTGGGGTCTTTCTTGCCATCGCACAGCCCTGTGTCCCCCACAAGGGCCCCCCTGGCTGGGCCTTGGGCTCCTCATCCGAGCGTGAGTCACGTGGACTTGATCTCAAGGTTCGCTTCGAGCCATTCAAGAGTCTGACCTTTGCAGGCAGGCATGTGTGTGTGTGGGGGTGGTTGGTCTGCCCTTGACACCTCACAGCTAGGAACATGGTCCGGTTTGGCATCTTGAGGGCAGTGTTTGGCGCAGCGGGCTCCCTGGGCACCAGACCTCCCATGTGTCTTCAGAAGGGGCTCCCCCAAGTTGAGGCCCCCCACCCCCGCCCTGGGCCTCAGTCTGCCTGCACCAGGAGGCACTGCTGTTCGCGCTCTAGTCTGAAAGCTGGCGCTTCGCCGCAGTGCTTCTCAGACCTGGCTCCTGGGCAGATTTCAGGGCCACAAAGGGAGAGAAACAGTGGGCAGCCGCTGCTCCTGAGAACCACTTGGGAAGTGCTTTGTGAGCATATATTTAGTCTCCGGGCACCTAGGCCACAAGTGGGCCTTTTTGCAACTGCTTCTCAGGCGATGCTGGTGCAGCCTAGGTGGCCTTGGAGCTACTGCTCCTCCCATTTTTTTCAACTTCAGTTAAATTTTATGCTGTGTGTAACGTGCCAGTGCTCCGTGTGCGTGTCTAAACACAGATGTATTTGTACGCCTTGAGAGGAATGCTCCCCAAACTATTACTAGGCATATGCGGTTGAACACTGCGAGGTGACCTTTCGGGGTGCGCTTAACAGTCTCATTCATCAGGCTGGGCTAGACTGCCTTGAGCAGTGTGTGTGGACATGTGATGGGTGGTAGTTGGAAACCTTGGACCTTCGGGCTCTTCACCATGGTCCCCAAACTGCGGAGGGGCCCTGGCTATAGATGGGCTTTGTTGTTCAGTAGCTCAGTCATGTCCGACTCTTTGCATCCCCATGGACTGCAGCACGCCAGGCTTCCCTGTCCTTCACCATCTCCCGGAGCTTACTCAAACTTAGGTCCATTCAGTCGGTGATGCCATCCAACCATCTCATCCTCTATGGCCCCCTTCTCCTCCTGCCTTCAATCTTTCCAAGCATCAGGGTCTTTCCCAGTGAGTCAGCTCTTCACATCAGGTGGCCAAAGTATTGGAGCTCAGTATCAATCCTTCCAGTGACTTTTCAGGGTTGATTTCCTTTAGGATTGACTGGTTTGGTCTCCTTGCAGTAGATGGGCTTGGGTTTCAGGAAATCAAGCGTGTCCTGTTCTGTGGCCCTATGTTCTCTCTTCCCTACCCTCTCCACCTGCCCCTGGAGCCAGGGGCCTTCACGTGCTCAGTCTTGTGGGGTTTCTTCCAGAAATTGTGGCCAAGGTCAAAGAGGTCTCCCAGCCGAACTGGACGCCTCCACCAGAAGTCACACTCGTGCTGACCAAGGACAACTTCGATGAAGTGGTGAATGACGCCGACATCATCCTGGTAGAGTTTTATGCTCCCTGGTAAGATGGTGTCGGTCTCCCGTGACCAGATACTGGTTAGGCCCATCCTGTACCCGCTGCAGCTCGGGGCAGGGGTGGCAGGAGACAGACCCCTGCACGTGAGGCAGAGCCAGCCGAGGAGCTGGCAGGTCCCAAGTGCCCACCGTGCACCAGGTGAAGTGGGCGCGGCTGGGAGGGGTGGTTTTAGAGTCTTTGCTGGGGGATAGGATAGGTTGAAACTCCCCCCTCCAGCTGTCCAACCAACAGAACTGTCATGGCCTCTCCCATCTCTTAGCCCATGTCAGGCTTCCACACTGCCTGGGGGCTTCTCTGGCTTGGCAGATCTCTGCAAGTCACCCGGGAACTCAGGCTGGGTGTCTGCGCATCCTGTAGCTGGGAGGCTGCGTCCACTCTGGAACAGGCTCCTGACAGAGCTGCTCACTCTTGCAGGTGTGGACACTGCAAGAAACTGGCCCCCGAGTATGAAAAGGCCGCCAAAGAGCTGAGTAAGAGCTCTCCCCCGATCCCCCTGGCGAAGGTTGACGCCATAGCGGAGACAGACCTCGCCAAGAGGTTCGACGTCTCCAGCTACCCCACCCTGAAGATCTTCCGCAAGGGGAAGGCTTTCAGTTACAACGGCCCACGGGAAAAATACGGTAGGGCTGCCGCCTCTGGGCTCGGTGCGGGGAGCTCCCAGTACCTCCGGGCGCCCCGGAGCCCCGAGCCCCCAGCCCCGCTCAGGCGTGCGCTCTGCTTCTAGGGATCGTTGACTACATGATGGAGCAGTCCGGGCCGCCCTCCAAGCAGATCCTGGCCCTCAAGCAGGTCCAGGAGTTCCTGAAGGACGGGGACGATGTCATCATCATCGGAGTCTTTAAGTCGGAGAGTGACCCTGCCTACCAGCTGTACCAGGATGCGGGTGAGGAGGGGTCTCAGGCCAGTGTGCCCGCGCCCAGGCCTTCTGGGGCCGCTGCTGTTGTATAAGACCCCTGGGTGTCGATTTAGGCTTGAGGAAGGATCGAGATTGCATATGTGGAAATGGGCTTTCCTTTCTGGGGTTGGGGATTGGTTCTTGGTTGCCTTAACTGCACGTGAGTGATGCGATCTCTCAGGAAGCAGACGAGAAGGCTGTGCTCTCTCCTTCCTGGGTCTGAAAGGAGGGCAGGGGCCCTGTCAAGTTCATCCAAAGTCATTACCTCCTTCCTTCCTCTGCTGGGGCCCCTTCTCAGAGCCAGCCCCGCTGCCAGGGGAGGGTCTTGACCAGAAAGGAGGGTTTCTGCGTCAGACCTGGGTTGGAGTCCCTGTTCTGTGGGTGATTAGCCGCCCCAAGTGGGCAGTCAGTGACTCGGTCAACCCGCAGATCTCACAGCCAACAGGGAGACCTGTCTTGCATGGAAGGTTGTTACATTAGTGGAGATAAAGTGGTGGAAGTGCTCAGCCAAGTGCCCGGTGATGCCAAGTGCCCAGTGAGGCTGGTCTGGGAGGCAAAGTTAACCACCACCTCGTCTCAGCAGTGCCCCATGAGGGCCAGGCCCTTGCCGCCCTGGATGGCCCCTGGGTGATGAACCAAAGACGGTCTTTGGGGGATAGGCAGGCTCCTCCTGGTCTTCCCCAGCAGCTCCTGAGTCCCCTGTACCCCTCACCCCATCATACACGCCACAACAGCTTGGTTTTCTACTTGGAAGTCGTAATCGTGATCTGTTAAATGCTCTGCTTGCCACTTAGTGTTAGTGTCTGTGCCGCACGGTCCCAGCTGTGCATGTGTCAGTTGCAGACTGACGTTGTAAAAGTTACAGTGGGGCTGAAGTCCATTCGTGCTTCCTCAGTCTTCACTGATTCAGGAACCTGGTCATCCAGCTGTTCTAAAAACTTGCAGAGGGGGTCCCCTCGTCCACCCAGGGCCACAGGCAGCCACGGAGCCCTAGCCCTCACATCTGGGTGCCTGTAGATCCCCAGGGATCGTGTCAGTACGTGGGTGCTGGTGCTCAGGGCTGGGGGGGCCCCAGTGCTGCCCATCTAGCCGCCGCACATCCAGTCTGATGCCTGTGGCCCCTTGTGGCCGGGCAGGTTAGGCTCAGGTAGGGGTGACAGTCACGGGGCCTGGTGCGTGGACTTTGGGGAAGGAACTAGAGACAGCCCCAGGGACACAGGGCTGACAGGGCAGGAGCAGAGGGGGTCCTGGCAGGAGGATGGGGTCTGTGAGCGAGGGGGCCGGGCAGGAAGCTCTGGAGGTGATGCTGTCTCCTCCATGGCCACTTGATCACAGATACCCACGTGTCTAGTAGCTTAGAACAGGTGGGAGACTGACCTGCAACACTCCTCTGGGTGGCTGTTTTGTTCTTAACGGTGGTCTGAGAGCTCCCTGACCTGTTTCTACAGGAGGGACTGGGGCTCAGGGTGGTGAGTAGCTGGCAGGCCTCAAGTCACAGCTAGTAGCTCCAAAATTGTGATTTGAGTCCAAGTCTGTCTGAGCTTGTCCAGACTGCGCCCTGCTTCCCCTGAGACGTGCCGTGCCCTCAGCTGCCTGTTCGGTAACCCAGTCACAGGCCCACCTTCCTGGGACCGCAGACTCTGCTCAGGGTGGATCGGAGGCCTTGGTGAGGACAGAGCAGGAGGCCCGAGGTGGTGCCCCTGCGGGGTCCAGGGCAGGGGTTGATAGGCTGGCCCACGGGCCAAACCCAGCCCTCACCTGGTTCTATAAGTTCCCTGGGGACACAGCATGCTAGTCAGCACAGAGCTGAGTTGTCAAGACCATGAGGTCCACGAAGCTGAGACAGTTCCTGTCCGGTCCTTAAGAAAGTTTGCCAGCCTCCATTCTGGAGTATCTCCATGGGGTTGCATTGAGAGTTTCCCGAAATTTAAATTAAAATACGTAGGGCTTCCCAGGTGGCACAATGGTAAAGAATGTGCCTGCTAATACAGGAGACTCAAGAGACGCAGGTTCAATCCTTGAGTCGAGAAGATCCCCTGGAGGAGGACGTGGCCACCCACTTCAGTATTCTTGCCGCAAAAGTTCCATGGACCAAGGAGGCTGACGGGCTACAGTCCGTGGGGTCACAGATAGCCAGACACAACTGAGTACAGCACAACATATCCATAGAGCAGAAAAACTGCAGCCCAAACGGGCCACTTGAGAAGTGAGCTCCTGAGCAGACGGAGGGTTTTCATGCCAGACTCAGGAGGGTCAGGCTGGCGGTCTGGGTTAATGTGCTTCTCAGCGTCAGAGACCACAGTCAATCCGAGAGATGAAGTTTTTCTGTGAAGGTTCTGATTGTTTATTTTTATTCATTTTTTTTTCAGATTTATTTTAAAAATAAATTCAGATATACATAGATTTTAAAGTATTACATCTATACCAGGTTTTTTAATCCAAACTCCTTTCAAGTGTCTAAGCTCTGGATATTATCCACACAGCGTTCATGGTTAATTACACCATTTTCTGGGCATTTGGTTTGGCTGATGTGGGTAGAGTTGAATCTAAATCATTTAAGCAGTTTAATAAATTGTGTGTTATTTATCGTTCAATTCCTCAGCTAACAGCCTGAGAGAGGATTACAAATTCCACCACACTTTCAGCACTGAAATAGCAAAGTTCTTGAAGGTCTCTCTGGGGAAGTTGGTCGTCATGCAGCCTGAGAAATTCCAGTCCAAATATGAGCCCAAGAGCTACGTGATGGACATCAAGGTGGGTGAGGGGTGCCAGCCCCGGGGCGTCCGATCGTCCTGAAGTTCTCTCGGTCAGGTCAGGGTCACGGGGTGGCGGGGATGGGGGAGGTCCTCACACGCCCAGTGGGTCATGGGGCTGAGGCCCTGGCGCAGCTCCACCTGCTTCTGCAGGAGGGTGGCCCCCTCTCCGTACCTCGTGGTGGGCCAGCTCCTGGCCAGGCCGTGGTGCTCCTTCGGAGAGAAGCCTCACTCGCCGGCAGGTGGCTTGGGTGCTGAGGGCTACGAAGCACTGACATGCTGCTCTGTTCACTGGGTAGAGCTGTGGGTGTGGCCTGTGGACCTGGCCTTTCCCTCCTCCTTGGGGGCCCCCCCCTCAGTCTTCCTAAAGAGGTGACACACTCATCTCAAGAGGGGTGGGTGAGCTTGGCTCCCACTTCATGTTCCAAGTGCTTCCCAGGGGCCATGAGCTCCATGGAACAGATACTCTCATTTGGAGGAAACCTTACCCTGATAGCTCAGTTGGTAAAGAATCTGCCTGCAGTGCAGGAGACCCCAGTTCAATTCCAGGGTCGGGAAGATCCTCTGGAGACCGGATAGGCTACTCATTCCAGTATTCTTGGGCTTCTCTTGTGGCTCAGCTGGTAAAGAATCTGCCAGCAATGCAGGAGACCTGGGTTCAGTCCCTGGGTTGGGAAGATCCCCTGGAGAAGGGAAAGGCTACCCACTCCAGTATTCTGGCCTGGAGAATTCCCAAAGTCCATGGGATCGCAAAGAGTTGGACACGACCAAGCAACTTTGACTTTACATCTTGAATTCAGATGTTGTACTTGACAAGCAGAGACTGGGATGCAGAGAAGTGAACTAACGCCTAGAGGGTCCCACATCCGTTTAGGAGGAGACTAAGGTGACGGGCAGGTGTGCTCTGTCCCCAACCAAGACATACGGGAGAGGTCTCATCACCCCTGCCCCTCCGGCTTCTTTTCTGTTATCCAGAGATACTGACTCTGGGTCCACAGAGGAGCCCTGATGAACTTGAGATTTGGGGGCCATGGGAACCAGACGCAGTTCTGTGTGGTGTGCCTGCTCCGAGGGAAGGGGTCTGTCTGTAATTTTCAGTAGATTCTCGAAGGGGCCCCTGACCCTGAAAGGTTGAGATCCGCAGTCTGTTAAACACATCACTGCTACTTTGCTCTTTTTGCTTCGGCCTGATCTTACATTCACCATTTTTTATTAATGTATTGGTATCATTTATATACCAATTTTGTCCCCAGAATTATTTAAGGGCTGCTTTGTAAAAATTTACGTAACATAACATGCAATTTTAAAAAATGGATCTAGGCGTTAGGACAAAGGGAAGACAAGGGCAGGACGGATAAGATGAAGCCAGATGTAAAGTCAGCACACACAGCCTGGAGGTGAGGAGACAGTCTGCTGCAGACGTGAGTGAGGAGGGCTCAGGCATTGAGTTCCCATTTGGGCCCGTGGGTGCTGAGTGCTCCGCTGTGGAGCACATACGTCCTGGGTGCCCCCGGAGTTTGTCTTCTCTGTGACGAGCGGTCCAGGGCCATCCTGATGAGAGAGGCCCCCACTGCCCGCTGTGTCTTGTCCCTGCTGCCTCCCTGACCGTCCATCCAGATGGGACTCAGACTCTAGGGGAAAGAGGTGGTCATCCACCACTTCTCCTGCTGAGCAGATGGCCTCACCCTCCTAGGCCTCAGGTTCCGCATCTGTGGTGCAGGTGTCTGGCCCCTTGCTCTTCCCCAGGCCCCCCGGGTTTTCTGTCACCAGTAGTCAGGGGTGGGCTTTCTGCAGGCAGAGCCCAGAGCCCCAACGGCCACTTTGATCATCTCATCCTGTAGTGTCCCCGACAGGCTACTGTGGGGTTCAGCCAGAGGAACGTGAGACCTTGTGCCCAGTTCAGCTCACCTTCGCACCTTTGTCATCCGGGAGCCAGGCCTCCCCCCAGCAGATCCCAACTGACCTGGTCAGCCAGCCCTGACCCAGAGGGAAGGGCGCCCTGGCTACCCGAGAGGCTCACTTGGGGTTCACTGGGGGAGTAGGGCCCCTGTGATGTCCCTAGTGAAGTCGCTCAGTTGTGTCCGCCTCTTGTGATCCCATAGTCTGTAGCCTGCCAGGCTCCTCCATTCATGAGATTTTCCAGGCAAGAGTGCTGGAGTGGGTTGCCATGCCCTCCTCCAGGGGATCTTCCCGGCCCAGAGATTGGGCTGTACCCTCTGAGCCACCAGGGAAGCCCCGTGACGTCCCTAGGGGCAGACTTTTCCCCAGGCCGGTGGCAGACAGCTGCGCCTCACCTGCCCCTCTCTCGCAGGACTCCACGGAGGCCGCGGCCATCGCGGAGCACGTGGTGAAGCACACGCTGCCCCTGGTTGGCCACCGCAAGGCTGCTGACGCCAAGCGGTACATGCGGCGTCCCCTGGTGGTCGTCTACTACAGCGTGGACTTCAGCTTCGACTACCGCGCGGGTGAGCCCCGGGCTGGGGGGTGCGGGTTAGGACGGCCTCGGGGGTCCTCCTCCTCCTCCCGGGGGAGTTGCCACCGCCTACCCTCCCCGCTTGATCAGGGGGGCAGCTGGGAGTCCCGTCGGC
>NW_011494763.1:726531-728728 GCF_000754665.1 Bison bison bison
GGGGAGCCCCGCCGGCCCCCCCGGAGCCGCAGGGACAATCAGGCGGGACCAGCCCCCGGAGCCCTGAGCCCAAGCCCTCGGCCCCCTCTCAGCCACTCAGTTCTGGCGGAACAAGGTCCTGGAGGTGGCCAAGGACTTCCCCGAGTACACCTTCGCCGTGGCCGATGAGGAGGACTTCGCCACGGAGTTGAAGGACCTGGGGCTAAGCGAGAGCGGGGAGGAGGTGAACGCGGCCATCCTGGATGAGGGCGGCCGCAGGTTTGCCATGGAGCCCGATGACTTCGACGCCGACGCCCTGCGCGACTTCGTCACCGCCTTCAAGAAAGGTGGGCCCGCACCCCGCCACCCCCACCCCCACACCCGCACCCTGCTTCTGCAGCCCCTGCCAGCTTGTCTTTGGGACCCCGGCCTGTGCTTCCTCTTGGACCCAAGGGTGCACAGCATGGGAATGGGAGAATCCCTGTTCTTTGCTCCGTTTTCTCTGTTTTTGTGATAGAAACAGGTGTCTTAGAAATCTCAAAAAACCTTATTTTAAAAATTAAAGGGCAACAGATAAGTTTCTTGTATGTGGTAAACTTGCTTTGGCCTTGAATGCAGTGTCTTTCTGATCTGACTGGGCACGTGGCTCAGGGTTGCTGTTGCCCCCGCTAGGTGGGCAGACCTCCTTGCCCATCCTGTCTGCTCAGTCTGCTGCCCGCTGAGGCTTCCAGCCTGCACACCGCCCTCTTAGTAACCCCTCTGTACTGGCAGCCTCTCTTGTGACTGCCCCTCTGAAAGAGGATCGTGTCTGCTAGGCCTCTGGTGCGACTGGTCATCTGCACCCCCTCTGGCCTTTGCAGGGACTGGAAAGTACAGGATTTGGGGGAATCAGAACCAGGGCCTGGGCTCTGGAGACAAGGCCCAGCCTGGCCGTGGCGACATCTGTCTGCCCCAGCCTCCTGCACGTTGGGCCAGCCTCCCTGCCTGGTCCAGTCGCGGCCACCAGGGGCTGGCCTTTCGGCTCTCACACCCCTCCTTGCTTGCTTTCCCTGGCAGGAAAACTGAAGCCAGTCATCAAATCCCAGCCGGTGCCCAAGAACAACAAGGGGCCGGTCAAGGTCGTGGTGGGGAAGACCTTCGACTCCATCGTGATGGACCCTAAGAAGGACGTCCTCATCGAGTTCTACGCGCCCTGGTGCGGGCACTGCAAGCAGCTGGAGCCGGTGTACACCTCCCTGGGCAAGAAGTACAAGGGCCAGAAGAACCTGGTCATCGCCAAGATGGACGCCACGGCCAACGACGTCACCAGCGACCGCTACAAAGTCGAGGGCTTCCCCACCATCTACTTCGCCCCCAGTGGGGACAAAAAGAACCCAATTAAATTTGAGGACGGAAACAGAGACCTGGAGCATTTGAGCAAGTTTATAGAAGAACATGCCACAAAACTGAGCAGAACCAAGGAAGAACTTTGAAGGCTGTGGGGGTCTGCAGAGGGCGAGCGCAGGAGGGACCGGACCCAGCAAAGCTTCCAGTGGTCACTGGCGGGGCCCACGCCAGCTGCGAGCCTGGCGGGCTTGCTCACAGGCAGTATCTCAAAGTGTTTTGGTTAGTTTTGTGTTTTAATTTTTTTATACTCTGGTATTTTGCCTTCATGCTCTGAATACTAAATAGATATGAATGACTCAGTAGATTAGTCCAGAATTTTACAGAGGAGACATCTATTTTTATTGTTATTTGGGGTTTGATTTTTTTTTTTAACTTTTCACCATCTTTAATATATTTCTTCAAAGCAGGCAAGTTGAATTCTGTGTGCATTTTTTTCCTTTTTTAATTTAAAATTAAGAAACCTTTGCCAAATTGTGTTGCCTTTTGCCTTTTATTTGATCGTCTTCTGAGGAATTGTTAGCTGAAGATGGGACTGCTGGTTTTTGTTTTTTTTCCCGTCGGGGCACGAAGTGAGAATGGTCACCAGGCGCCCTGCCAAGGACGTGATTTCGGCCCGACTCTGAGCCGCCGCCAGACCGGGAGAAGCAGCATCTCTGCAGGCGTGGACATCACCGTGCCTTCTCCTCCCAGACCGAGGACTGCGGGCAGGAGCCTGTTGCAGGTGCCCCCAGGCCCCTGAAGCCAGGTCCTGAGGCTCAGCCTCCGAGAGGTCACCCTGCCAAGGCTAGCAGCACCCCCTTCAGAACCGCCGTGGCCGAGGCGAGATGAGCCA
>NW_011494763.1:728993-730537 GCF_000754665.1 Bison bison bison
TTCACCCCAGTTGTGAACGTCTGGGGTGGGGGCTCCTGACCCGGGCTAGGCCATCGGTGGGCCCTGCTCCTGTGTGCGGGTGGGCAGTGGTGGAGGACAAGGCTCTGGGTGTGCCTTGGAGCCGGGCGGAGGGCACCCGCCGGGATGGGAAGCTGGACCGGCCCTCAGAGCTCTGCACGATTTGTGTGATGAGAGCTTCACTCGGGAGTTCATTCCCCAGGTGTGCTGTCTGCACTCACCTGCTCCTAATTTTGCTGATAGAAGAACAGGTGAGCTGGAGGCTGCTCTGAGCAGAGGCCGGTGTGTTGGCTGCAGGAGCTGGGCGCGGCAGGGCGGAGGGCAGCCCGCACGGGAAGGGGCAGTCCTGATGAGCCTTCCCAGATGATCCGCTTGCTAGTTGAGTCTGGCCAAGGTGGACTGGGGACTGGGCGGGTGAGAGTATCCGGTGAGTCCCCCAGTGTGACAGGTGGATGAGTAGGGCTCCTCCCACCCACCCCACCCCATCCCCGAGTTTGGGCCACAAGCTCACATGAGGCAGTGTAGATGTGGGGCTTGAACCTTGTCCTTCAGCCTAGAGGCACTCATGCAGCTCACCTGGACTTCGGTGCTGGTCGGGGAGACTTCACACAGCGCACGTGGGACTGCAGAGGAGGCCCGGGCGCTGGGAGGGGCGAGATGGCCTTTAGAGTGGAGTTTGAGCTGAGACCCGAGGATGAGTTGGCTAGAGCCCAGCAGAGGGCGGGAGGGAATCAGTTCAGCGTGTCCTGGGACTAGAAGCATTTGCCGGATGTGTGTCAGAAACACATGGTCTCGGGCTGGGCCCCGGACCTGCCGAGTGGGAATCTGCCCTTTTAAGAGGAGCCCAGCAGACTTTAACACAGTGAATGCAAACACCCTGAGGCAGAAGTCAAAGTATCTATCCGCTTCTGATATTCAGTCTGGAAGCCAAGTGGCCCGATGGAGGATTGGGTGAGGTCATCTTGTACTGACTGTAGAGAGCAGGCCCCTGGGAGAGCTGACCCTAGGCTGGTGAGGGAGCTGACAGGCTGGTGAAGGGGACTGGCAAGGCAACTGATGACAGTCCAGTGTGATCAGAGCCAGGGTGGAGACAAGCTGGCCCGGGGAGCCCAAGCTGGGAGCCTGCACCAGCGCTTCAGAGAGGCTGCCCCGAGAGCCCAGGGGAGCGTGAGACCTTTCCAGGTTGAGACAGCAGGTGCAGAGCCTAAGAGGCGCCGAGCGGCATGGCAAACGAGGGAAGCAGGGATGTGAGAGGAGCTGAGGCTGGAAGACGCGGGGCCCTGTGCTGGGGTCCTCTTGCAGGAAGTCAGGACTCTGACCTTGTCAGAAATTTGTAAGGAACCAAAGGTCCCTATAGTCAGAGCTATGGTTTTTCCAGTGGTCATGTATGGATGTGAGGGTTGGACTATAAAGAAAGCTGAGCGCCGAAGAATTGATGATTTTGAACTGTGGTGCTGGAGAAGTCTTGAGAGTCCCTTGGACTGCAAGGAGGTCAAACCAGTCCATCCTAAAGGAGATCAGTGGGA
>NW_011494763.1:730637-733833 GCF_000754665.1 Bison bison bison
ATCCTAAAGGAGATCAGTCCTGGGTGTTCATTGGAAGGACTGATGCTGAAGCTGAAACTTTGGCCACCTAATGCGAAGAACTGACTCATTGGAAAAGACCCTGATGCTGGGGAAGATTGAAGGCGGGAGGAGATGGGGATGACAGAGGATAAGATGGCTGGATAGCATTACCCACTCAATGGACATGAGTTTGAGTAAACTCTGGGAGTTGGCGATGGATAGGGAGGCCTGGCATGCTGCAGTCCATGGGGTCGCAAAGAGTGACTGAGCGACTGAACTGAACTGATAGTTTGGGGTTTTCCAAGTGACTCAGTGGTAAAGAATCCGCCTGCCAGTGCAGGAGACAAAGGAGAAACTCGGGTTCCATCCCTGGGTCAGGAAGATGCCCCTGGAGAAAGGAATAGCAACCCACTCCAGTATTCTTGCCTGGGAAATCTCATGGACAGAGGAGCCTGGCGGGCTACAGCCACTGGGGCCCCAAAGAGTCGTACATGACCGAGCATGCACGCACTGATGGTTTTAAGTAGGTAAGTGGTGTGATCAGATCGAGTAATCGAGGGAGTCATAGGTAATATTTATTGGACATTTAGCAAAGCCAGGCCCTGTGTCTAGCAGTTTGCTGGATATCCCACTTCATCTGTGAGGGAGACGCCCTTGTGCTCACTTTACAGCTGAAGGAGGGAAGAGGGTGCGTGTCTGCAAAGGTAGACCTGGGGTTTGTGCCCCACCCCAAAATGGGGCATATCCCTTATAGAAAAGCCAGTGCAGTAGCAGCAGGGGAGCCAGGGCCCGCTGCAAGGAGCGAGGCTGCTCTGGGACCGAGTGGCTCTAACAGTCGGGGGCCAGCAGGAGCTGGTGCGGGTGAGTGAGTGGACCTGAGAAGATGGGTATCACATCCAGGGTCTGAATCAACTTTTTTGTTATTTAATTAGGAAACTTCTCAAGCATACACCAGAAAGGAAGAGCATTATATAATCAATGCCCTTTACTCATCATCCACCTAAAACAATTACAAAAATCTTGCTACATTTTCATTGTTCAGTCACTAGGTCGTGTCCAACTCTTTGCAACTCCAAGGGCTACATTTTCATATCCCCTCTTTTAATGACACAGCCAGGACATGTCATTTCGTCCTGACACATTTGAGAAAGCATTTTCCTACAGAACCTCAGTACCTTATCACAGTCACGAAAATAAGCAGTACTTCATCCAGTACCTGTCCGGATTTCCCCACTTTTCTCAAACAATGTCTTTTTACAGTTAGCCTGTTTGGTTCATCAGCTGTCGCATCTCAGCTAGAGCATCTCTGTCACCTCTTCTTTTTCCCACAACTGCTCCAGTTTCAGAAGAAAATGGCGCAATGACTTGAGTCAGTTGAGTTGTGTTTTGCACGAGTTTTGAGGAAGGAACGTTCAACGGTCACTGTCTCAGTGGTGGAAGATGTGGAAATTGAAGAGATCCAGACAGAAGGAATAAATAGTACCAGATTGTATAAGACTGATGACAGGTGCCCGGGACTAGCCTCCATTCCGAGTTATTAAAGCAGCAATCCAAGCTGACTCTGCTCTTGGGCTGTGCGACGTAGTGCAAGTTACTTATCTCTTCTCAGAGTTTGTTTTCCCATCTGTAAGGTAAAGACACAGCCTCCTTTGCAGAGTATTCATAAGGTTCCAATGCAATGACGTGTTCCCTGGGGTTTAGCTTTGTTCCTGGAGTGTGGGAATTCCAGGGAGGGTGGGTGTTCTGGTTAAAGAAGTCACAGCCCTTCTCCTAAGTGTTTGTCATCTGACCTGCTATGTGATCCCCTGGGTCGGAAAGAGGAAATTGGTACACAAAGAACATCAGCCCCTGAAATGCTGAATCCAAGGCCTCTCCTCTCCCCTTTTTTGGGAACCACTTATCTTTTTGTCTCTCCTGCCTGTTCTGTTTTTGTGTGTGTGGCCATGCCTCATGGCATGCTGGATCTTAGTTCCCCGAGCAGGGATCAAACCTGTGTCCACTGCCTTGGAGGTGCAGAGTCTTAACCACTGGATTGCCAGAGAAGTCCCTCTCCCACCTGTTCTGATGGGCCAGGATGGAGCCATTGACCTGGCAATTGTTCAGACACTGATAAACCCTAGATGGACGGCGTGTGTCTGTGTTTGTATAATACACAGATTTCTGGACCTCAATTCTGGCCTGGGGAATCAGATTGGCAGGGTTACTGGGTACTATCTGATTTTAGAAGCTTCCAAATATGCACATTTCATGTGAAATGTAGGCAGGACAGGTCTTATGACCTCTGTCACAAAATAAAGGCAGTAGAGAGAGATCAGAGGACTAAATAATTTGCCCAGAGCCACACAGTAAACTGAGAAACCAGAACAGGAACTTGGACCCAGTGTTCTTTCCACCAGCATCTCCCAAGATGTGTTGGCAGAATGCTCATGAAGGAGACTGATACTCTGTTAACATTAGATTCTGTTGGTGATTTGGCTTTGGAAATACTGGAATGAAAATAAATGCTTCTGTGGGGTTCTTAACCTCAGATATGCAGATGACACCACCCTTATGGCAGAAAGTGAAAAAAACTAAAGAGCCTCTTGATGAAAGTGAAAGAGGAGAGTGAAAAAGTTGGCTTAAAGTTCAACATTCAGAAAATGAAGATCATGGCATCTGGTCCCATCACTTCATGGGAAATAGATGGGGAAACTGGAAACAGTGTCAGACTTTATTTTTGGGGGCTCCAAAATCACTGCAGATGGTGACTGCAGCCATGAAATTAAAAGACGCTTACTCCTTGGAAGGAAAGTAATGACCAAGCTAGATAGCATATTCAAAAGCAGAGACATTACTTTGCCAACAAAGGTCTGTCTAGTCAAGGCTATGGTTTTTCCTGTAGTCATGTACGGATGTGAGAGTTGGACTGTGAAGAAGGCCGAACACTGAAGAATTGATGCTTTTGAACTGTGGTGTTGGAGAAGACTCTTGAGAGTCCCTTGGACTGCAAGGAGATCCAACCAGTCCATTCTGAAGATCAGCCCTGGGATTTCTTTGGAAGGAATGATGCTAAAGCTGAAACTCCAGTACTTTGGCCACCTCATGCGAAGAGTTGACTCATTGGAAAAGACTGATGCTGGGAGGGATTGGGGGCAGGAGGAGAAGGGGACGACAGAGGATGAGATGGCTGGATGGCATCACTGACTCGATGGACATG
>NW_011494763.1:734216-745002 GCF_000754665.1 Bison bison bison
AAGGAAATCAGTCCTGAATATTCATTGGAAGGAGTGATGCTGAAGCTGAAACTCCAATACTTTGGCTACCTGATGCGAAGAACTGACTCATTTGAAAAGACCCTGATGCCGGGAAAGATTGAAGGTGAGAGGAGAAGGGGATGACAGAGGATGAGATGGATGGATGGCATCACCGACTCAGTGGACATGAGTTTGAGTAAACTCCAGGAGTTGGTGATGGACAGGGAGGCCTGGTGTGCTGCAGTCCATGGGGTCGCAAAGAGTCAGACACGACTGAGGGACTGAACTGAACTGTGGGGTTCTTGCTAAAGCTGTCAGAGCCTGGAAGGCACCTGTGTGCTGGAGTCCCTGGGGCAGGTGGGACTTGCCTTGGCTTGTCCCCTGCATGGATCCTCGGGGCTCCACAATGACCCATGCTCCTGGTGCTGAGCCTTGTGATCACAGGTGCATTTTGTGACAACACACAAGCCCTTGGCTCCTTCCCCAGGCCACAAGCAAGTACTGGTGTCTTCCCTCTCTTCTGTCTCCACCCACTTCACAGATGTGGGCCAGGAAGGGCTCCAGGAGCCTGAGGACAAGCCTGACCCCTGAGCCCATCTCCGTGCACTTCAGCAGCAATGTCACAGGTGTATTTACCCCATCTTTTCAAGATCCCATCAGCTGGAGCAAAGGTATGAAACCTGAGAAGGCATGTTACTGTGCTTTCTTGCTTCCTGTTAGGATGAAGAAGAGATGTTGAAAGGACATTCTCTGGTGTCTTTCCCAAGGCAAAGCACCCGTCCTACTGTCTGTCCGTCCGGTTACCCACGTGGCACGTGGCCAGCTGCACAAAGCACAGGACTCCGGGAAGCTGAAGTGAGATCCAGGAGGCCCCCAGGACCAAGCACAGACCAGAATCCGATTTGAATGAACCGGTGGAGAACCTCAGATCCTTGGGTCCACAGGCATGAGGGTCAGGCAGAAAGGGGCCCGCTGCCCTCCCCTCACCCAACACGGCCCCCCTCAGCTGCTGCCTCTCCTTGCTTTTCGCTCGGCTCAGCCCCACTGGACAGAAAAAGCACAGTTCTCTAATTAATGGTGTTCCCACCTTAGATTACAGAGATACCGGGGCAGAGAGAGGAGGACAAAGGACCACTTATTGGTAAAGACTGCGATTGGGGGCCTTTTAGCAAGAGAAGGAGCTCTTGTCTATTCTTTCTGGCTTTTCTCATATAAAGAAGTGTGAGCTTAGCTCAGGCTGGATTGAAAAGTGATACCTTTGGAGACTTAAAAGGCCTTCAAGTTCAGAGGTTGAAAACTCCAGTGTTCAAAGAACCTCAGGCTGGGGGTGGGTGTGTGATAGGGAGTGGTGGTAACCAGGGCACACTTGCGATTCTGGGTCCCACCTGCAGGGGGCACTTGCTGCCGGTAGGACTCAGGTCCTACCGTTGCTATTCTGATTTTTCCAGAAAAGTCCGACCTTGTCATGTGAAATCCCCTAAATTTTTAAAAAATGTATTAGTTGGTATTAAGATATAGGCGATTAACAATGTTGTGATAGTTTCAAGTGAACAGTGAAGGGACTCAGCCATACAGATACATGTACCCCTCCCCCACTAAACCCGCTCCCATCCAGGCTGCCACATGACATTGGACAGAGCTCCACGCGCTCTACAGTACGTCCTTGTTGGTTATCCATTTTCAATACAGCAGTGTGTACATGCCCATCCCAAACTCCCTAACTATCCCTTCTCAAAGTCTGAGTCTGTTTCTGTTTTGTCAGTAAGTTCATTTGTATCATTTCTTTTTAGAGTCCACATATAAGGGGAAATACCCTAATTTTTAAGTGTTGGATCTAATTCACATTATTGTATCAATGCTGTGTGGAGGCCAAAAAAAAAAAAAAGGCATCTGAGAGCTGGGTTTGGTTAGAAACTGGCCCAGAGTTTGGGGCTTCCCTGGTGGCTCAGATGGTAAAGAATCTGCCTGCAATGAAGGAAAGCAGGGTTTGATTCCCTGAGTTGGGAGCAGGGAATGGCAATCCAGTCCAGTATTCTTGCCTGGAGAATCCCATGAACAGAGGAGCCTGGTAGGCCACAGGCCATGGGGTCTCAAAGAACTGGACACAACTGAGCAACCAACACTTTTTTTTTCCCCTGATTGTTTTATAATCACAAGAAAGAAACTAGCACCGAGGATGCCCTGAGTGTAACGAAAGCTTAAAAATGGAATTCTTTTAGAAAAGCTGAAGAGTTGAGTCTGCTGCTGGAATCTGGGCTGAGTTGTCAGGGTTGCTCAGATGGATTGCTGGGTGCACAGAATGGTCTGTGCTTCGACCACATTTGAACATGAGAATGGCCACTTGGCCGGGCAGAAGCACTGCCTTTCATGGGTCACTTCGACAGGTGTCCGGAGCAGCTAGCTGTGCTTGTCAGAGTCCTTCCTCTTATTTCTCTGATCGCCCCACCCTGGAAGCACACCCCTTTGCTTTTTGATCACCCCGAGGCTAACTGGGGTCAGGGAAGGTCCCTGGGGGTGGGACTCGCTGGAGGCAACACCCCCACCCCCATCAACATCTGCTGTTCCTGCCAGAGCTTTAGCACTTCTAACTTTACCCTTTCTAGGAAACTGAGGCTCAGAGAAGAGGCGGGCCTGGCCCAGGGCACTTCCAACCGTTCAGACCTTCGAGGAGTCAGGAGCTCCCATCCACGGTTTTGTTTCAATGCCTTGGGCTGTCACTGCAGGATTATCTCAGGTGAAAACAGGCTGCTACCACCAGCCCAGGTTCCGGATGCTCTGACCTGGGGGGTGCCAGGCCCCGCCCCTCATGTCCAGGCTCCGCCTCTCATGCCCCGCCCCCCAACTGAAGAGTCTGATCAGACTGAAAGGTCTCTGCCTCCCTCTCATCCCTTCCCTTCTGGTTCCCCTCTTCGGAGTCTGGAGACCAAGGCATGGAAAAGGAGCTGTTGCTCTCAAAAAGCGGCTTTGACAATCCCGCTCCTCCCATAGGCGGTCAGAGAAAGGTGGGCCTGACTCTTCAGAAGGCCTTTGAGGAAACTCTCCTGAGGGAGGCGCGATGGCAGAGGCAGGGCCAGGCTGGAAGGAGGGTAGTGTCCTCCCAAGACCTCTCCAGGGCCCGCCGTTCATCCAGGCTGGCACCCGTGGCCCTTCCCTCCGGCCCTAGGAGGTCTGTTTATAAGGAGGATGTGGGGACCGGGCCCTCCCTGGGGAACGGATGAAATCTGGGAGGGAGAGGACACCAAGCAGCTGAGATCGTGAAAAGCCCAGACCGCGTCCACCGAAAGTCCAGAGATGCCTAAGGAGGGCTACTTGGGGTCTTCATCCTCCTGGGTGAGTGTGGAAGTGCTGCCTGGGGGTGGGGTGGGGGTGCAGGACCTCAGGGACCCTCAAGGAGTCACCCGGAGCCACTGCAGCTTCCTGTCCCTGTGCCCACCGGTGTCACTGGGTTGGCACAGGACTGTGGGGAAAGGCAAGGCCTTCGTGTTTTGAGAGATTATGAGAAAGCAGACAGTAGTCATCTTACAGATGTGAGAGTTGGACCATAAAGAAGGCTGAGCGCCGAAGAATTGATTCTTTCTATTGTGGTGCTGGAGAAGACTCTCAAGAGTCCCTTGGACAGAAAGGAGATCAAACCAGGCAATCCTAAAGGAAATCAGTCCTGAATGTTCACTGGAAGGACTGATGCTGAAGTTGAAGCTGCAATACTTTGGCCACCTGATGTGAAGAGCTGACTCATTGGAAAAGACCCTGATGCTGGGAAAGATTGAAGGCAGGAGAAGAAGGGGACGACAGAGGATGAGATGACTGGATGGCATCACCGACTCAATGGACATGAGTTGGAGTAAGCTCTGGGAGATGGGGAAGGACAGGGAAGCCTGGCGTGCTGCAGTCCATGGGATCCCAAAGAGTCAGACACGTCTGAGTGACTGAACAAGTCAAGCCATGGACACAGATTCTTGGGGAAGAAGCCCTCTGGTTGGGACCCAGTGCTCCAGATGCCCAAGCCTGGGATTTACATGCACCCAAGGGACTGAGAGCTGTGATCTCGGGGGTGGGGGTGAAAGGGAGGGGGCTGAGCAGGGAGCACCTAAGTTGGTCTATCTTTACTCCTGGGACCACTCCAGCTTTGCAACCATCTGGACAGAAAAAGCATCCAAGTGGGTACCAGCGTTATGGATCGAATGTTTGTGTCCCCCCTACAACATCCGTATGTTAAAACCCTAACCCCCAGTGTGACGGCATTTGGGGAAGGGGCCTTCGGGGCTCATTAGGTTTAGATGTGGTTCTGAGGGTGGGGCCTCCATGGTGGTATTAATGTCCTCATAAGAAGAGAAAGACAACCAGCGCCTCTTCTGTCTCCACGGGCACTTCAACAAGGAAAGGCCACGTAAGGACATAGCAAGAAGTTGACTGTCTACAAGCCAGGAAGGGGGTCCTCACCAAGATCCAAATCAGCTGGGACTTGGACCTCCAGCCCAGTTTGTTGTTTCATTATAGCTCCCAAGTCAACTATGACAACTGGTATTATTGGTCTGACCACACACAATCCCCGTGCAGTGGTCCACTCAGACCCCAGGGCTCGCATCTGCTGGATGCCAAGGTCAGACCCGCTCCCATGCACCCTGCACCCTGCATACAAGATCTTAGCTCCCTAACCAGGGATCAAACCTGAGTCCCCTGCAGTGGAAGTGTGGAGTCTTAAACACTGGACCAGCGGTTAAGGAATGGCATTTCTTAATCATTCTTAACCATGAATAGGATTGTCCCTAATCCATTTTTAAAATATTGTTAGCTTTATTTTCACAATTCAAAGGCACAAGGGGCTAAAGAAGGCAGATGTTTGATTTTCAGCCAATTCCCCAGGTGGGTATCAGTGAGTTATAAGAAAACGACATGACTTCTCTCCGCCCCAGTCTTTGGTATTCATACAATTTTAAGTGTCATTTCCCCAGGTTTTGATTGTTTGTTCTGGTTCCCTGTCTGTTTCCCTGTGACCCAGGGCTGTAACACGTAAGGAGCTAAGGACGCTCAGACAGGAGGGTGGATGGTGTGCCCCCACCGAATTCTGAGACCCATTGAGGGTGGCTGCCTGACCTCAGTGTCTAAGGGGCCTTGCTCACCCACCTGCTCGGCCCCAGGCTGCCTAAATTTGGGGCTTTGAAAAAATAGGAACCTGGGTAAGTGTGTGGTGGTGACCACGGGCTCCTGACTCTTGGACCTTGGGGACAAATAATCTTGCTGGCCACTGGGCCCCATCTTGGAAAGGCGGGGGGGAGGAGATGTGACCAAAGGGGACCTTTCCCAGATAGATTCAGAATGAAGGGAAGGAGGGAAGGTTGAGAGAATTCACCTGGCCTGGGAGAGCACAGAGATGGAAACAGGGAAAATCCTGCCCTCATACAGCACTTTGGGACCATTTGGAGAGTAATCTTTAATAAAATCAGGGTGATCTCTCTTCTCTTTGCCATAAGTTAATTGATTAGAACTTCAAGGCAGACATTGTCAAAAGGTTTTCAATGAAGTACTTTCACTGTCTGCTTATGATAACATTCAAAGCAACCCTGCATTACCCACGCAGACCCGCCCTGGCCGGTGGGTCCTCCTTGGTCCAGCCCACAGACACGGCCTCCTGGGGAAAGCACCACAGGCTGCACAGCGCCCACCTGGGGGGCGGACAACCTGGGGGGCTGACCAGGCCCACAAATCCAAGCGTCAAGGGAGCACGGACCTTGGCAGACAGCCCCCTCCGCCTTCTGCAGGGCTGTCCGCCAGGGCGGCCTGAGCCCCAGGTGGAGGGTTCTGAGCCAGCAGGGTCAGGGAAGCCTGGCTCACCTTGACCCTTGGCTGACTGGAAGAAGGGAGGACATCGGGGTGGACATCGGGGACTGAGCTGTCCCTGGAATCGGGTACTACCCCTTCCAAAACCCGTCTGCCACCACTGAGCTTACTAACAGGGCAAACCCCGGAACCACTTCCAGCCCATTTTTCTCGGCCATAAAACCAGCAAAAATATTGTCAATCCTACTCCATTCTCAGGATTTTCACGAGGACCAAATCTAATGGAATACTTAGTTGAAAGCATGTTTGCAAAGACAAGAAAGTGTGAGGAAATGTAAGTTCCCACCTCAGTCACTTTCCCCTGGGTTCTCCAGTTTGCCAGTGTCTTTTAAAAAACTGAGCCCTGGGATTAACAGGTACAAATGATTAGCTACAAGGATATATTGTACAGTAGAGTATAGCCTTTAAAAATTCTGCATCACTATACTGTACACCTGTAACATAACCTGTAATATAATATTGTATATAGTATTGCATAATATAACCTGTAATGTAATTTGTACATCAAATATACTTCAATTTGAAAATAAAAATTGAATTTAAAAAAAAAAAAAGAGCTCTGGGCTCACCCTGAGCAGAGAACACTTCCTGGGGACAGCCTCTGTGTAACTCCACTTGGTTTTGCATTTTTGTGAGATTCTCTTGTACCTGCTCAGATTTCCTTTCCTTTATAACTGAAAAGAGAAATTTAATTTATGTCTGTTATCTTGATCTGATCTGATCTGATCTTGTTAGTTTGTATCTCTTAGTTTCTCATTAGATTGTATCTGTTCAGCCAGGGGAAATGCTTCTGAACCTTGAGACCTAACATTCTTACCAAACATTTTTATGTGCAGAAGTAAACTCTCTCCAAGGCTTCTCGCTCCATCCTCCTCACCTCCTACAAGATAGACATTCTGATTATGCCCATTTTAAAGGTGGAGAGGCTGAGACACCAGCAAGGTAAGCAACTCGTCCAAAGACACGGAGCTAGTAGGTGATGAAAACTAGGACTCAAGCCCAGATAATGTGAAATAAGCCCCTGCTGTTAATCTCTCCTGCCTTCCTGATTCTCACAGCATCTTACCTACTGTGTCCTCAATACATGTGAATGAGGTATCTCATTCACGTGAATGATGAAAACAGGTTAGACAAGGTCCGGCCAAGGGACAGCCCCTCGGCACACCCAGAATGGCCTCAGTCCCCATCAGCAGCCTCTGATTCTGGCTGTTGAATGGACTTCCAGCCCACAAAAAAGCAGAAGAGATGGGAACAATTTAGTCAAGTCAAACAGTGCCTTTATAAACAAAAAGAAATTCAGTTATTTTGATGCTTGACTTTTTCTTACTACTTTCAAATTGGCTCCCAATTATTTAGGAGGTCCTAAATAATCTGTTCCGGAGTTTTGCCCCAGACCAATATCAATTTAGAGATTGTGATTTATGAAAGTCTTACTCTTTTTCCCTTCTTGAAAATTGGGACATTTGCCTGCATCTGGTTTTCTGGGATTGTCCGTTTTCCATATCTCATTCACTCCCTCACCACATTTATTGAGCATTTGCCATACACCAGGCAACAAGGGGAGTCAGGCGGGCAGCCAGCAATTCTGATTTCTCAAAGGGGTAAGGGGTGTGTTTGGTCTGGGTCTGGAGATTTGAACTCCCAAAGGGGCAGCTGCTTGCCCTCTGGCTCCTGCCTTCCTCCTCCCGCCCCAGAATATTCCTGACCTGGCTGTCCCAGACGCATTTCCGCAGTCCTTGTGCTGTTCTTTGCATTGGGGTGAACTTTCAGGTCCTTCTGAGTTTTGCCTCTCTGAGGCTTTTACAGAAATCTGTCCCTCTTGCCTTCGCTTCGTCATCCTCACTTCTGACCTTCGGCTTCTGTCTTTTGACCTTTTCAAATTCTGAAATCCTCAGAAGCACCCAATATGTTTGGGTGTTTCAGATGCTGGTCTTCCCATCCCTGTGGTGGTCTCAGGTTTGTTTGTTTTTTTAATCACATGGGATTTAAGGAGGAGGGGCAGATCTTGAGTCTCCGGAAACATCTCTGCCCTTCTGGAGGGAGCCGATTCCAAGATGCGAGAGTGCTGCTTCCAGGGTGTGGTGGCTCCGCCTGGATTTACAGACGTGGGGAGGCACAAGACTTCATCAGCTCCGGCTCACCGCTTTCTGCAGACTTCGCTGAGCGGTCTCGCCGGTCACGTGTGGTAAACAGACAAAGGAGGTCAGCGCTGATTGGACAGCTGAGCCTCCCCTGACCAACGGGACTGAGACACGCCCTAGTGACGAGATGCTAATTTTGCATGTTTCTTTCCCAGGATGCTCAGCAGTGCTTCTGATTCTTGTCATTAAACACATTTCTGTTATTTCTTAATAAATAGGTGCTCTCGGGGCGGGGGTGTGTGTGTTAAGGGGTGCATATTATTCATATTGCAAGTGTTGTACTTTATAGATGCCAACTAAAATATCACTGTAAGGTAAAAGTGAATGAATACTTGAGCTTTAAGTACTGTAGGCGGCTGCAATGTACATCGGCTGGTCCGAAGGTAGTGAGTTATCTCAATTGATTGTTCACAGTCAGTTACAGATCGAACTCCTCGTTCTACTCTTCCCCCCTTCTCACTACTGCACTTGACTAGTCTTTTGCAGATCTGTCCCCTTTTCTAATTATTAAATACATTGTTCTTGTCTTGATTTTGATTAAAAAAATTTGGAAGTCAACACTGTCTTATCATTGAGACAAGAGCTGGTAATGCAATTTTAAAAAAATTAGTTCTTTCCCTCCAGAAGCCAACAATGAATCTGAGGAAAGCCAGCACAGAAGCTCCCCCACCCCTCAGGGACGCCCCCATACCCCCACTCAAATAGATTTGGGAAAGATAGTATATATTCTAAGAGGTCAAGGAAAGAAAATCGGACAATGGGGGGGAGGTGAATGAGGATTTTATTTTTCCCATTTTTCATGGTGTGGGTTTTTTTTTTTTAATTTAATTTCTGCATCCTTTAAATCATTTGCCAAAAAAGGGAAAAAGTCTTTAAAGATATGTAAGGATTTTAAAATGCTTTGAATATCAATAGGATGAATGATTAATCAACAAAATTAGGAGACATTTCAAAGTTGACAATCCTGTTAAGTTTTGAAGATAGAGACGTGAACATTCTCAAAGAGAAAGTGTTTTGGAGAAAGAAAACCCAAGTCCAAGACAGTCTGGAAATAGAGAAGAAAGTGAGAGACGGGCAGAGTACATTGTAGGACTCCGGGGTGGGACCTTGGAGCCATTTTCTCATCCTGGTTCTGTTCTTACTTTCTTGCATAACCTTAAGAAAATCATTAAGCAGCTTCTTCCATCTGACATGGGGTGGGGGGTGGGGGGGTGCAAAACAGTATCTTCCTACCTCTTAGCTAGATGGAAATGTAAATTCCTAACAGCATCAGAAGTGAGACATACTACTGCGTACCTCTCACAAATGGGTATATAACAAAGGAAACTGGTTTGTCCTTACAAGTGCAAGCAATCCGAGGTACCTTGAGGATTTCCTTGGTGCTTCCACAAATACCATCTTGTTTAGTCGACCCGGTAGAGAGGTAAGGCAGTGTCAGGAGTACCACCGTCAGGAAGCCTGTGGGTGTTCTAGGTCCTGTGCCCTTTCTCGTGCACCTGACTGCTTCATTGAAAGGGACTTAGGAATGAATCACCTTAATTACAGTGAACCTAGGCAGCATGTTAAAAAGCAGAGACATCACATTGCCTCCAAAGGTCCATATAGTCAAAGCTATGGTTTTTCCAGTAGTCATGTACCGACGTGAGAGTTAGACTATAAAGAAAGCTGAGTGCCGAAGCATTGATGCTTTTGAACTATGGTGTTGGAGAAGACTCTTGAGAGTCCCTTGGACTGCAAGATTCAACCAGTCCATCCGAAAGGAGATCAGTCCTGAATATTCATTGGAAGGACGGATGCTGAAGCTGAAACTCCAATACTTTGGCCACCTGATGCGAAGAACTGACTTATTAGCAAAGACCTGCAACAGAGGATGCTGAAAAGGGAGGTTCCCTGGTCTCCTGATTGTTCACTGAGAAAAAGGCTTGAGTGTCCCAGGCATGAGGAGGAGAACAGGAGGTTTATTGTATTGGCTTTTGTGACATTGTACAGGAGACAGGGATCAAGACCATCCCCATGGAAAAGAAATGCAAAATAGCAAAATGGCTGTCTGGGGAGGCCTTACAAATAGCTGTGAAAAGAAGAGGAGCAAAAAGCAAAAGAGAAAAGGAAAGATATAAGCATCTGAATGCAGAGTTCCAAAGAATAGCAAGAAGAGATAAGAAAGCCTTCTTCAGCGATCAATGCAAAGAAATAGAGGAAAACAACAGAATGGGAAAGACTAGAGATTTCTTCAAGAAAATCAAGAGATACCAAGGGAACATTTCATGCAAAGATAAACTCAATAAAGGACAGAAATGGTATGGACCTAACAGAAGCAGAAGATATTAAGAAGAGATGGCAAGAATACACAGAAGGACTGTACAAAAAAGATCTTCACGACCCAGATAATCACGATGGTGTGATCACTGACCTAGAGCCAGACATCCTGGAATGTGAAGTCAAGTGGGCCTTAGAAAGCATCACTACGAACAAAGCTAGTGGAGGTGATGGAATTCCAGTTGAGCTCTTTCAAATCCTGAAAGATGATGCTGTGAAAGTGCTGCACTCAATATGCCAGCAAATTTGGAAAACTCAGCAGTGGCCACAGGACTGGAAAAGGTCAGTTTTCATTCCAATCCCAAAGAAAGGCAATGCCAAAGAATGCTCAAACTACTGCACAATTGCACTCATCTCACATGCTAGTAAAGTAATGCTCAAAATTCTCCAAGCCAGGCTTCAGCAATATGTGAACCGTGAACTTCCTGATGTTCAAGCTGGTTTTAGAAAACGCAGAGGAACCAGAGATCAAATTGCAAACATCCGCTGGA
>NW_011494763.1:745579-747200 GCF_000754665.1 Bison bison bison
TGATGCTTTTGAACTATGGTGTTGGAGAAGACTCTTGAGAGTCCCTTGGACTGCAAGGAGATCCAACCAGTCCATTCTGAAGATCAGCCCTGGGATTTCTTTGGAAGGAATGATGCTGAAGCTGAAACTCCAATACTTTGGCCACCTCATGCGAAGAGTTGACTCATTGGAAAAGACTCTGATGCTGGGAGGGATTGGGGGCAGGAGGAGAAGGGGACGACAGAGGATGAGATGGCTGGATGACATCACTGACTTGATGGACGTGAGTCTGGGTGAACTCTGGGAGTTGGTGATGGACAGGGAGGCCTGGCGTGCTACGATTCATGGGGTCGCAAAGAGTCGGACACGACTGAGCAACTGAACTGAACTGAACTGAAACCTGGGGTCCATTAAGTTTTGCTTTTCCAACTGAAAGTAAAGATTTGAGTATGGGGCTGGGGAGCAAAATGAAAAAACCCCACAACCCTTCTCTTCTCAAATACAAGCTTCTGCAAATTAAGACTATTTTGGCTTCAACCGTGGTGTCTGCAATGATAGCAGGATTGGGGATACATTTTTACTAAGACTTGTAATCTGAGATTCAAATTTGAGAGGCAGCTTGTATGTATCTGGCAACCCTGACTTCCTCACGCAAGTCTTACAAAAGAACTAACCTCAAACCCTTTTCTTTCTGGACTTATTACATGACTGTAGGCTGGCCTCATTGTTTAGTTGGCCATTCTTTATTGGTTTGAAGTTCTTATCACCTGGTTAGGAATCTTCAGGAGGAGAAGGGGACGACAGAGGATGAGATGGTTGGATGGCATCACCGACTCAGTGGACATGAGTTTGAGCAAGCTCCGGGAGTTGGTGAAGAAGGGAAGCCTCATGTGCTGCAGGCTCCTGAAGGTTGCACCTGCTGCTGTCCACTGGTCATCCTGGCAAGCAGCCACGCCTGTGTATTTTCCCCTGTGTTTGAAAAAAAGGCAGGCAAGAGTTAGTACTTGGCGGTCCTGTTTGGGGTGGTGGGGTAGGGCGGGGAGGAAACAAAACAACAAAGAAAAACAAAAAAATTTTTAACACGAATTTCCCTTTTCCCACATGCAGTAAAAGGCTAGTCAAGTGAAGCAGTGGGAGTGGAGAAGGAACAAAGAAATCTGTAACTGGCTGTGATCAATTAATTGTAAACACCACTGCACTCGGACCAGCCGAGGAACTCGTTCACACGGCTATTTATATAAGCCTCCAGCACTCCATCCCCTCTAGACTTACGGTGATTATCTACAGCGGGGAGAGGTCACTTTTGACACCGTGTAACGTCTGCCTCGTTCGTCGACCCTGACTTTTAAAAAAGAAAACCATTAAGCAGATGAACTTTGTCAAGAAAAGAGCCTTTTCCTTTTCGGTGGAATTGCAGGAGCTGCGGGCGGCCCTGCTAGAGCATTGTGGGTGATCTGCATGCAAAATAAGGCGCGGGCCCGGGGCTCCCGGAATCCCCGAAGGTGGGTCCTGGCGGGTCTGTGAAGTGTGCGAAGCCCCCGGGGTTTGTCTGAAGTCTCCGAGGGCCGGGGCGTGTGCGTGGGGGCGGCCGCGCGCCGGCGGGTTCGGCTTCCCGGGGCCCCACGCCCCGCGTGTCGGGCTG
>NW_011494763.1:747421-774839 GCF_000754665.1 Bison bison bison
CCCGGGACGCGGAGCCCAGCCCCCGGGGCGTCGGAGCGCCTGCACGTGGCGGGGAGTTCCGCGCGAACTGCGGCCCCGCCGTCTCTGCGGCCGTCCCCTCCTGTCCTCCGCTAGCGCTTGTGGTTTTAGGAGAACCCGGGACGGTCAGCTCTCCTGGAGGGAGATCCCCGCCTCCTTGTTTACGCAGAAAGGGAAACAGTGACTTTGGTCCCTAAAGGCTAAAATTAAAAATCTGTATGATTCAGTTCAGTTCAGTCGCTCAGTCGTGTCAGACTCTTTGCGACCCCATGGACTGCAGCACGCTAGGCCTCCCTGTCCATCACCGACTCCCGGAGTTTACCCAAACTCATGCCATCCAACCATCTCATCCTCTGGCGTCCTCTTCTCCTCCTGCCCTCAATCCCTCCCAGCATCAGAGTCTTTTCCAATGAGTCAACTCTTTGCATGAGGTGGCCAAAGTACTGGAGTTTCAGCTTCAGCATCATTCCTTCCAAAGAAATCCCAGGGCTGATCTCCTTCAGAATGGACTGGTTGGATCTCCTTGCAGTCCAAGGGACTCTCAAGAGTCTTCTCCAACACCACAGTTCAAAAGCATCAATTCTTCGGCGCTCAGCCTTCTTCACAGTCCAACTCTCTCACATCCATACATGAGTACTGGAAAAACCATAGCCTTGATTAGACGGACCTTTGTTGGCAAAGTAATGTATGATTAATCTGTATGATTAGCAGTGAGGTTTTAAAAAATGACGCCTGGAAGAAATGAGGCGGGTGATAATCGGAGCTGGGAAGTCGCCTGGCTTTTCTCCGGCACAGTGGGTCCCGAGGTCGCGGACCTCCAGCCTCGCACCGCCGGCCGCGCGATCTTCTCCAAGTGCAAGGCCATTTCCCCGTGGCTTTGCGTAGCCCGGGGTCCCCACGGCCAGAAGCGAACAGTGAGAGCTGGGCGCGCAGCGCGGCTTTGGGACAGGACGCTTTCAGGTTCCGTGAGGAGGACTGCAAGGAGATCAAACCAGTCCATCCTAAAGGAAATCAACCCTGAATATTCATTGGAAGGACTGACGCTGAAGCTGAAACTCCAATATTTTGGCCGCACGATGTTGGAAAAGACCCTGATGCTGGGAAAGACCGAAGGGAGGAGGAGGAGGGGACAACAGAGGATAAGGTGGTTGGATGGCATCACTGACTCAATGGACATGAGTTTGAGGAAACTCTGGGAGATGGTGAAGGACAGGGAAGCCTGGTGTGCAGCAGTCCTTGGGGTCACAAAGAGTCAGACACGACTGAGCAACTGAACAACAACAAATGTACACTTTATCACCCAACGTCCATAGTTTGCATTAGGGTGCACTCTTGGTGTCCTGTATTTTATGAGTTGGGGTAAATGTTTAATGATATGTATCAATCATTGTAATATCATCCAGAGTAGTTTCACTGCCCTAAAAATCCTCTCTGCTCCAGTATTCATCCCACTCTCCCGCCTGATTCCTGGCAACCAGTGATCCTTTTGCTGTCTCCATCGTTTTGCCTCTCCAGGATGACATATAGTTGGAATTACACAGCATATAGCCGTTTGCATTGGCTTTTTCCACCTAGTAATATGCCTTTAAATTTCTTCCATGGCTTTTTATGGCTTGATAGCTCATTTCTTTTTGTTGTTGTTGTTCAGTCGCTCAGTTGTGTCTGACTCTGGGACCCCATGGACTGCAGCACGCCAGGCTTCCCTGTCCATCACCAACTCCTGCAGTTTGCTCAGACCTCGTGTCCATCGAGTCGGTAATGCCACCCAACCATCTCATCCTCTGTCGTCCCCTTCTCCTCCTGCCTTCAATCTTTCCCAGCATCAGGGTCTTTCCCAGTGGATCGGCTCTTCTTTTAGTGCTGACTAATATTTCGTTGTTTGACTATGCCACAGCTTACTTATCCCATTTATCTATAGAAGAACATTTCCCAAGTTTTGGCCGTTGTGAATAAAGCTGCCATAAACATCTGTACGCAGGTTTTGGTGTGGACATGTCTTCAGCTGTTTGGGTAAATACCAAGGAACATGATGTTGGATTGTATAGTTAGAGTACGTTTGTTTTTGTAAGAAGTTGCCAAACTCTTCCAAAGTTGATGTACCATTTTGCCTTCCCACCAGCAGCGAAGGAGAATTCCCGTCGCTCACGTCCTTACCAGCATTTGATGCTGTCAGTGTTTTAGCTTTGGACCAGTCTCACAGGTCTGCATTAGCGTCTTATTGCTTTAATGTGGATTCTTTAATGATGTATGATGTTGAATATCTTTTCATATGCTTATTCGCCATGTGGATATCTCCTTTGGTGAGGTATATATTCAAGTCTTTTGCCCATTTAAAAATGGAATTTTTTTCTTTCTTATTGTTGGACTTTTAAGAGTTCTTTGTAAACTCTGAATAGGAGTCCTTTATCAGAAAAATATCTTTTGCAAAGCATTTTCATAAATGCTTTTTCTGCATTTATTGATACGATTATGTGACTTTTCTTCTTTAGCCCAGGGTGATGATGTTTGATTTTCAAATGCTGAACCATCATCGCATACCTAGAATAAATCCCATTTGGTTGTGGTGTGTACTTATTTTTATACATTGTTGGATTCAATTTGCTGGAATTTTGTTGAGGAATCTTGTATCTGTGTTCATAAGAGATGCTGGTTTGTAGTTTTCTTGTGATGTCTTTTTCTGGTTTTGGTATTAGGGCAATGCTGGTCTCCTCTACTTCTATATTTTGGAAGAGATTATAGAGAATTGGCATAGATTCTTCCTTAAATGTTTAGTAGAGCTCACCAGTGAACCCGTTTCTGCCTGGTGCTTTCTGTTTTGAAAGGTTACTAATTACTGATTCAATTTCTTTAAAAAGATACAGGCTTATTCCGATTGTCTACTTCTTGTATAAGTTTTGGCAGAGTGTGTCTTTGAAGGAATTGGTCCATTTCATCTAGGTTATCCGATTGTAGACATAGAGTTGTTTACAATATTACTTTAAAAATATTTATTAATTTGGAAAAGGCTGTTTATTGTGGCGTGCCCTAACTAGGAGGTCAAACCTAGGCCCCCTGCACTGGGGGAGTCTTAACCACTGGACCACCAGGAAAGTCCTTACAATATTCCTTTTAATGTCCATGGGCTCTGTAGTGATGTCCCTTGTTTCATTTTGATAAAGTAATTTGTATATTCTCTCTTTTTTTCCCTTAATCAGCCTGTCTACGGCTTATTGATCTATTGCTGTCAAAGGACCAGCTTTTGGTTTTGTTGATATTCTCTGTTGCTTTCCTATTTTCAGTTTCAGTGATCTCTGCTTTAGTATTTATTATTTCTTTTCTTTTGCTTACTTTGGATTTGATTTACTGTTTTTTTTTAGTTTCCTAAAGTGGATGTTTAGTTGATTGATTTTAGGTCTTTTTTCTTTTCTAATTATGCATTCAATGCTATAAATTTCCCTCTAATCACTGCTTCTCTGCATATCATCTTTTCAAATTTTCCTTTTTTTTTTTTTTTGGCTTCACCACATTGCATGTGGGATCTTAGTTCCCTGACCAGGTGTGTTGCAGAAAGCTTTCACTTTCATCTCAGGTCCAAAGGATTTATTAACAAAATAAGCCACTTGTTATATACAAATAAATAATACCAGTATTTATTAGATAATTATTTAGCTTACTTTCAATATACTAACATTAAAAGAAAAAGGAATTAGAAACAGCAGAGGATACATAACCAAACTGGAATTTGACCAACATCCAGACTTAAATAGCACTGGGAGGTCCTCTGTCACAGCACGTCTGGAGTCCCAGTTGGGAAAAAGTGCCAGGTAGCACATTTGCTCTGTGAGTGAGACTTCAAAAATTGCAGTTCGGGGTTCCTGCTTATAATCCCAGGATGCAAACTGATATTGTCATCAGTCTGAACAAATTGCAGCTCTGGTTTCATGTTAATGCTGTTTGTTGTGTCTTGTAAAACTTAGAATGTTGTTAAGCCTGGGGCATTAAAAGATGCTTGTTCCTTGGAAGAAAAGCTATGACAAACCTAGACAGCATATTAAAAAGCAAGAGACATCACTTTGGCGACAGAGGTCTGGATAGTCAAAACTATAGTTTTTCCAGTAGTCATGTAGAGATGTGAGAGTTGGACCAAAAATAAGGCTGAGCGCTGCCAAAGAATTGATGCTTTTGAACAGTGGGGCTTGAGAGTCCCTTGGACAGAAAGGGAATCAAACCAGTCAATCCTAAAGGAAATCAGTTCTGAATATTCATTGGAAGGACTGATGCTGAAGCTGAAGCTCCAATACTTTGGCCACCTGATGAGAAGAGCCAACTTATTGAGAAAGACCCTGATGCTGGAAAGATTGAAGGCAGGAGGAGAAGGGGGAGACAGAGGATGAGATGGTTGGATGGCATCACCAACTGAACGGATATGAGTTTGAGCAAACTCTGGGAGTTGGTGATGGACAGGGAAGCCTGGAGTCAGACACGACTGAGCGACTGAACAAACAAACAAAATGGTTGGCCAGACCCCCTCCAGGGCTCAAGAATCTCAAGATTTCTCCTCCATCTTACCTAAGGTGCTGCAAGGCTTGCATTCACAGCAGGCAGTCACTCCCAATCAGGGCAGTGTCCAGGCAGGTTAGAAGCAAGGTCAGTGGCCTGCTCTGCTTTGTCTTTGCAGCCTTAACAAGACTATCTGTTTAATTTCCCTAATGCCAGGGATTGAACCTGTGCCCCCTGCATTGGAAGCACCAAATCCCTAACACTGGAACATGACGGAAGTCCCAGCATCTCACATATTTTAATATTGTGTTTTCATTTAGTTCAAATATTTAGATTTTCTCTTGAGATTTCTTCCTTGACCCATGCTTTATTTATAAGTGTGCTGTTTAATCTTTAAGTAGTCTGGGATTTCCCAGCCATCATTCTGTTACTGATTCCTAGCTTAATTATGTTGTGGTAGAGTTGTTTCTTGGGTCTTTTTCAGTCTGGGTGTTGGGTCTGAGTGATTCTGCTCAAAGCCACCTGGTCCCTGACGAGGGGATGAAGCCCCTTCCTTCCTCTGGTGTCTATTCCTGGGGCCCTTTATCTTGTTTCCTTTCTGATGTCGAATCCAAGTATTTCCCTAAAAACTGCAAAGGCCTGCATTTCTCTACTTCTCAGGTTGATCAACTATTTTTAATCATGTCTCCCTGATTCTTCTTAGCCACACCCCTTTTCTTCCTGGCTTTTTCAGCCTTCTCACCACTTTTGCATAAATCAGACAGGGTGAGGTTAAAGGTCTTCCTAAAATTCCTTAGAACAAGGGCAAGGGCAGCAGTCGGTGGACTAGAAGGAGATGGGATGACCGCTTGAGCTCTAGCGCCATCTGTTGGAAGTAAAGTAAAAAGCTTTGGCTCTCAGGTGGAAAGTCCACATAAGCGTCAATTCAGCCAAGACGAGCTCTGGGCCCTCCTTGGTTGTGCCAACACCTGCCTCTCTCAGAGACTCTGGGAGAGTCATAGGAGATGGGCCCAGACCCCTGGAAGCTTCAGATGGAGAGTGGAAGACAGCTCCATGTGCACGGTGCCCACAAACAGTGTCAGGGTGAGGACATAATGTCAGGGTAAGGTCAGGGGAGGTGGACAGAGGCAGGGAAATGTTTATCGGGGCATTTCTGAAGACATTGCTCATGCTCAACCGTGTCTGACTCTTTTCGACCCTTTGGGCTGTACCCGCCAGGCTCCTCTGTCCATGGGATTTTCCAGGCAAGAATACTATCTTCCCCACCCAGGAATTGAACCCGCATCTCCTGTGTCTCCTGCATTGGCAAAGTGGATTCTTTACCCACTGCGCTACGTGAGAAACCCTATATTTTGTTTTACTTACTTAAATATATAAATATATTTATGAATATATTGTACATAATATATAATAATTAGAATCAAATATATTCTAGTAAGAAGCAAGATGTAATTACTTTAATCATACACATAAGCCCATCTTAGTGCCTCAAGGAGAGAATGATCATTTATTCCAAGGGTGCATTGTACATATTCCTGTCCAATAGGAGGAAATCACTAATTACAGCGTGAAACTCATTTTTCTATGAGTTCATTTAAAAAATTCAAATATCGTAATTAGAACATTGCCCAGGGATCCAATTTAAGCTTAATGATACTTGCTAGCAGGCTCTGATGTTTTAGCCAAGGTGATAATTACGTGATAGACGATTGATGTGGTGATTAGCTGCTGCATGTGTCACAGCTGATAGCACTAAAGCAACCAAACAAACCCTCCGCAGCAACTCACAGCCTCATCACCCAGGTCACAGAAACTTGCCGCGATCTTGCTTCATGAGGGTATTTCTTCAAAGGGCAATGCAGACCGACTGCAAGACGCAAGAGCGAGCTGTGCCCAGGATGGAGAAACCGTACTGCGGAGGTGTCTGCAGCGGCGAACGGAGGGGGAGTGTGTGTTGTGGGGGTGCTGTGTGCGTTCACACGTGAATTGTCACCAAGGGAAGTCAGCCGCCAGAGGGATACAGGGATTAAAATGTAAACGGCATTTAAAACCCCCTGGGTACCAAGAGGAAAGGAGCAGATGGGATGAACTGAGAGATTGGGATTGACGCATACACGTTACTGATATGCCACGCCATGTGTGCACGCTCACTTGTGCCGGACTCTGCGACTCCGTGGACTGTAGCCCACCAGGCTTCTCTGTCCATGGGATTCTCCGGGCAAGAACACTGCAGTGGGTTGCCACTTCCTCCTCCAGGGGAATCTTCCTGACCCAGGGATCGAACCTGAGTCTCTTGCATCTTCTGCATTGGCAGGTGGATTCTTTACCACTGGGAAGCATACAATATTGATACTATGCATGAAATAGATAACTAATGAGAACCTATTGTATAGCACAGGGAACTCTACTCAATGCTCTGTGGTGACCTAAATGGGGAGGAAATCCAAAAAAAGAGATCTGTATGTCTGTATGTATATGAATTGCTGATTCACTTTCCTGTACAGTAGAAATGAATACATAAACTCCAATAAAAAAATTAAAAACCCCACAAAAACATGCCCACTCGACATTCCATCAAAGGGAACAGTGTATGCGTGCTTCGTCATTTCTGACTCTTTGCGACTCCATGGACTATAGCCCACCAAGCTCCTGTGTCCATAGGATTTTCCAGGCAAGAAGACTGGCTGTTGCTGCTGCTAAGTCGCTTCAGTCGTGTCCGACTCTGTGCGACCCCATAGATGGCAGCCCACCAGGCTCCCCCATCCCTGGGATTCTCCAGGCAAGAACACTGGAGTGGGTTGCCATTTCCTTCTCCAATGCATGAAAGTGAAAAGTGAAAGTGAAGTCGCTCAGTTGTGTCCGACCCTCAGCGACCCCATGGACTGCAGCCTACCAGGCTCCTCCGTCCATGGGATTTTCCAGGCAAGAGTACTGGAGTGGGGTGTAGTTATTTCTTCCTCCAGGGGATCTTCCTGACCCAGGCATTGAACCTCTGTCTCCTGCATTGGCAGGCGGACTCTTTACCAGTAAGCCACCTGGTAGAGAGTATGTAAAGAGAAAGAAAAAAGAAAGAGAAACTCAACAAAGCCAAGCTCCACCGAATGTTCAAGTTTGAATCAACAGTAAGAAGTCACAGTGACAGTAGGTGACCATGATACAATATGATGCCAGCACATCACTTCTGAGGTCTTCCCCACCAAACTCGTAGCACTGATCTAATCATGAGAAAAACATCAGAGAAATCCCAATGAAGGGATGTTCTGCAAGATATTTACTCAGCAATCCTCAAATCTGCCAAGGTCATCAAAAACAGGGACACTCGGAGAAACCGTTAGGGCCAAGGGGAGCCTCAGGGGACACGATGACTACATGCAATGGGGTGTCCTGGAGGGGATTCTGGACTAGAAAAATGACGTTAGGGGAAAACTGAATAATGCAGGAGCTTTGTTGTTGTCATTCGGTCGCTAAGTCATGTCTGACTCTTTGCGGCCCCATGGACTGCAACACGCCGGGCTTCTCTGTCCTTCACCAGCTCCTGGACCCTGCTCAAACTCATGTCCATTGAATCAGTGATGCCATCCAACCATCTCATCTGCTTTCGTCCCCTCTGCTCCTACCCTCATTCTTTTCCAGCATCAGGATCTTTTCCAATGAATCGGCTCTTGGCATCAGGTGGCCAAAGTACTGGAGCTTCAGCTTCAGGATCAGTTTTTCCAGCAAATATTCAGGGTTGATTTCCTTTAGGACTGACTGGTTTGATCTCCTTGCTGTTCAAGGGACTCTCAAGAGTCTTCTCCAGCACCACAATTTGAAAGCATCAGTTCTCCACCACTCAGCCTTCTTATGGTCCAACTCTCACATCCATACATGACTACTGGAAAAACCATAGCTTTGACTATATGGACCTTTGTCAGCAAAGTGATGTCTCTGCTTTTTAATAGGCTGTCTAGGTTTGTTATAGTTTTCCTTCCAAGGAGCAAGTGTCATTTAATTTCATGGCTGCAGTCACTGTCTGCAGTGATTTTCGAGCCCAAGAAAAATCTGTCACTGCTTCCACTTTTTCCCTTTCTACTTGTCATGAGGTGATGGGACCAGATGGCATGATCTTAGTTTTTTGAATGTTGAGTTTCAGGCCAGCTTTTTCACTCTCCTCTTTCACCCTCATCAAGAGGCTGTTTAGTTCCTCTTCATTTTCTGCCATTATGGTGCTATCACCTGCATATCTAAGACTGTTGATATTTCTCTCAGCAGTCTTGATCCCAGTTTGTGACTCATCCAGCCTAGCATTTCACATGATGTACTCTGGGTATAAGCTAAATAAACAGGATGACAATATATAGCCTTGTCGTACTCCTTTCCCAATTTTGAACCAGTCAGTTGTTCTATGTCTGGTTCTAGCTGTTGTTTCTTGACCCACATACAGGTTTCTCAGGAGACTGATAAGGTGGTCTGGTATTCCCATCTCTTTAAGAATATTCCACAGTTTGTTGTGATCCACACAGTCAAAGGCTTTAGCATAGTCAATGAAGTGGATTGACAGTATAGAGCTTCTCCATCTTTGGCTGCAAAGAACATAATCAATTTGACTTTGTTATTGACCATCTGGCAATGTCCATGTGTAGAGTTGTCTCACGGGTTGTCGGAAAAGAGTGTTTGCTATGACAAACACTGTTAGCCTTTGCCCTGCTTCATACTGTACTCCAAGGCCAAATTTGCCTGTTACTCCAGGTTTCGCTTGACTTCCTACTTTTGCACTGTGATTCCCTATGATGAAAAGGACATCTTTTTTGGTGTTAGTTCTAGAAGGTCTTGTAAGTCTTCATAGAGCTAGTCAGCTTCAGCTTTTTTGGTATTACTGGTTGGGGCATAGACTTGTATTACTGTGATGTTGAATGGTTTGCCTTGGAAATGAATTGAGGTCATTCTGTCATTTTTGAGATTGCACCCACATACTGCATTTTGGACTCTTTTGTTGATTACGAGGGCTGCACCATTTCTTCTAAGGGATTCTTGCCCACAGTAATAGATGTAATGGTCATCTGAATGAAATTCACTCATTCCCATCCATTTTAGTTCACTGATTCCTAAAATGTTGATGTTCACTCTTGCCATCTCCTGTTTGGCCACTTCCAGTTTGCCTTGATTCATGGACCTAACATTCCAGGTTCCTATGTAATATTGATCTTTACAGCGTCAGACTTTACTTTCACCACCAGACACATCCACAACTGGGCGTTGTTTCCACTTTGGCCAAGCTGCTTCATTCTTTCTGAAGCTATTAGTGATTGCCCTCCACTCTTCCTGGGTAACATATTGGACAACTTTTGACCCCAGAGGGCTCATCTTCCAGTGTCATACCTTTTTGCTGTTTCATACTGTTCATGGGGTTCTCGCAGTAAGACTATTGGAGTAGGTTGCCATTTCCTCGTCCAGTGGACCACATTGTGTCAGGACTCTCCACTATGACCCATCCATCTTGGTTGTCCTTGCAGGGCATGATTCATAGCTTTATCCAGTTATGCAAGCCCCTTTGCCATGACAAGGATGTGATCCATGCAAGGGTAGGAACTTTAGCCAGTAAGAATGTAGGAGCTTTAGTTAACAAGAATGTATCAATATTGGTTCACTAACTGTGACACGTATAGCCTACCAATGTCATATGTTAATAATAGGGGCCCTGAGTGTGGGCTTTATGGAAATTCTCTGTACTGTCTTCACAACGGTCTGTAAGTCTCAAACTGTTCTATAAAGTTTGTCTTTATATTAATTTTTCTTTTAAAAAACAGTCCCACTCAAGGTTAACCACTGTTTAGCTACTTTGGTATAAAACGATTTGTGAGTGGATATCACAGAAGTCATCCTCTTGGAGTTAAGAAACCAAGGCAGGGGACATATGTATACCTACAGCTGATTCATGTTGATGTTTGGCAGAAACCAACAAAATTCTGTAAAGCAATTATCCTTCAACTAAAAAAATTAATTTAAAATTAAAAAAAGAGAAACCAAAGCACTTTGAGTAAGAGATTCACTGAGTTTCAACCAGAGCCAAGACTGTAAAGCTCACTGTCTGCGGGGTTCTGGCCATGAAGCTGGTTTTTCTCTAAAAGCCAGCTGTTCTCCTTGCTGGGCACACTGACATTAATTTTCCATCTCTCAATTGTACTCTTGAGTTATGGATGTCGGTGGTACCTGGGGGTAACAGTGAGGTGTCTTCTAAACTCTTGGAAGGAGGGAAATTAGAAAAAAAAAATTCCCCTGTTAGAAATCAGCCTACCAATGAGCATAAACTAAGAAACTATCTTGTAACATTGCTACATTTAAAATGGATAACCAACAAGGACCTACTGTACAGCACAGGGAACTTTGCTCAATGTTATAGCTGCCTGGATGGGTGGGGAGTTTGAGGGAGAATGGATACATGTATACATATGGCTGAGTCGCTTTGCTATTCACCTGAAATATCACAACATTGTTAATTGGATACACTCCAATATAAATTTTTTTTAAAAGGAACTTTCTTATGCTGTAGTTTAGTCGCTCAGTCATATCCTACTCTTTGCAACCCCATAGACTGTAGCCCACCAGGCTCCTGTGTCCATGGGATTCTCCAGGCAAGAATATCGGAGTGGGTTGCCATTTCCTTCTCCAGGGGGATCTTCCTGACCCAGAGATTGAACTCGAGTCTCCTGCATTGGCAGGTGGATTCTTTACCACCAAGCCACCAGGGAAGCCCAACTGTCTTCTAATACGATGGGAAATTTTGAGTGTCAGCTTGGGGCAGCAGAACCGGGCTGTGGTTACAATGAGCTGAGTGGAATCTTGTGCGTCTACCTTCTTTCTTGTTTGGGGAAAGACTGATTGCATTGGAGCCAAACGGTGGCCCACCCTGAGTGAACAGCGCATGTCTAAGAGTTGGCCAGCAGAGGGCGCCCGGCCACTAGACCTCCCTATTGGCCATTCAGCAACTTCTCCTTGCTTTGCCCCTGGTTCCCCCTTATGGGTTGAAAGGTGTCTCCCAAAACATGTTGAAGTCCTAAGCCCGGCATCTGTGACTGTGACCTGATTTGCGAATAGGGTCATTGCAGATGCAATTAGTCAAGTTAAGATGAGGTCGTACAGGAGTCGGGTTGGCCCTTAATCCCATATGACTGATGTCTTGATAAGAAGGGGGGACAATGCCGAAGACCAGACTCACATGGGGCAGCCACCACGTGTCACCATGCGGTGACAGGTGGAGACAGGAGAGGCGCAGCTGCAGGCAGAGAAGCCAAGGTCAGCCGAGCAACGGGCCCCTGAAGCCGGGCAGCAGCGAGCAAGCACCCTCCTCTCGGGAGTCAATGGGAACCCAGCCCTGCTGACCTCTTCCGGACCTCCAGCCTCCAGAGCTTTGAGGTGGTCACTTTTTGTTGCTTTAGCCTCCCCACCCCGCCCAGTGTGGCTCTTTGCTGGCAGCCCTGGGAGACTGGTGGACTCAGCACTCAGCATATCCTTTTGGTGTTGCTGTGATACTTACTGGCATTCTGGTCCAAGAGATGGATGGAGTTCCCGCAGTTGATGGAATTCTGCACCTATGAGCATGGCTTTCTCCACCTCCCCATCCTCTGTCCGGGGTCACTACTTCCTCATCTTGTTGAATCCAGCGGCTGTCTCAATTCTCCCTGTCCTTAGCCCAACCCCACTGTGGTGGCACCTTTAGCTGGGACTCCCTCCTCGTCCTGTCTAACTCTAGGCCAGGCCATGTTTCCTTCTCCGTCACACTGGCGGCTTCAGCCCTGCCCACCTATGAGATCTGGTGTTCCCACACAGACATCTCACTCTAACCTCAACCTTTCCGGTTCCAATCTCGTTGTCCTGACCATCTCCAGAACTGTCTCGCTCATCCAAGTTCCCTGTTTTCAGCCAAGGAATGAGCCTTTCTGTCTGCCCCTGGCCTGAGCCTTGAGCGTCCGTGTCCCCCCACACCCTGTCAATCCTTCGAAGTGTCTGAATTGTTCTTCGAAAGATGTGTCCTTTATTCCTCATTGCTGATCTTGTTCAGCAATTCTCTCTCATTAAGTTATGGCAGCAGGTCCTTTCTGATCCCTGTGACTTGTTCATTCATCTCCTACCCTCACCCGAGTCTGTGCTGCCCCTCTCCTGCCTTTTCAATATCTTTTATTAAAGTGAAGTAAAATTGGTTTCCCATGTTGTGTTAATTTTTGCTGTAGAGTGAAGAGATTCAGCTGTCCATATATACACATTTAAAAAATATATATTCTTTTCCATTTTGGTATAGCATTGGAATCTATATTCAATGTCCTGTGAATATGGAATTCTGCATGTACAAGCTTGGCTTTCTCCAAATCTCTGCCCTCTCTCTGGGGTCACTACTTCCTCATCTTGATAAATCCAGCGGCTTCTTAATTCTCCCTGTCCTTAACCCAACCCAACCGTGGCGGCACCTTTAGCTGGGACTCCCTCCTCATCCAGCCTGACTCTGGATGGCTATTCAGATTCTGGATGGGGAGACAGTTCTGGAGATGGTTAGGATGATGAGATTGGACTGGAAAGCTTGAGGTTAGAGTGAGTTGTTCATGTGGGAAAACCAGGTCTCATAGATGGACAGGGCTGAAGCCACCAGTGTGAAGAGATTTGTCCAGGGAGAGACAGATTTAAATACCCAATATCCAATATTCACAGGATATCGAATACAGTTTCTCATTCTATACCATAGGATCTTATTATTTATCCATTTTCTATACAATGGCACACACCTGCTAACCCCAACCTCCCACTCCATCCTTTCTCCAACCCCCTCCGTCTTGGCAACCATAAGTCTGTTCTCTATGCCCGTGAGTAGGTTTCTCTTTTGTAGATAGGTTTATTTGTGTCATATCTTAGATTCCACATACAAGCGATATCATACGGTATTTGTCTTTCTCTTTCTGACTTACCGCACTTAGTATGATAATCTCCAGTTGCATCTGTGTCATTGCAAATGGCCTCATTTCGTTCCTTTTTATGGCTGAGTAATATTCCCTTGCATACATGTACCACATCTTTCTTCATGCATCTGTTGATGGACATTTAGTTTGTTCCCATGACTTGGCTATTGTGAATGGTGCTGCTGGGAACACAGGGGTGCATGTAGCTTTTTAATTAGAGTTTTGTCTGAATATATGCCCAGGAGTGAGATTGTTGGACCCTGTGGTAATGTTAGTTTTCTGGGGAACCTCCGTACTGTTTTTCATCATGGCTATAGCAGTCTGTATTCCTGCCAACAGTGTAGAAAGGAGTCCTTTGCTCCACATCCTCTCTTTTGCTTCCCGTTCTAATCTTATTCCTTCAACACCATTTTTACCTCAGTCAGAAGTTAACGGTGCTCCCTGAATGCCATAATTTATGCTCTTCTGCCAGATTTTAAGGTTCTCCAGAATCTGGACCCATTCTACTTTTCACATATTTATAATGGATTTTTTAAAATGTTTATTTATTTGGTTTTGCTGGATCTTAACTGCGGTAGGTGTGATCTCCAGTCTTCACTGCGGCATGTAGGATCTTTAGTCGGAGCATGCAAACTCTTAATAGTGGCACGTGGGATCCGGTTCCCTGACCCAGGATCCAACCCAGGCCCCTTGCCTTGGGAGTGTGGAGTCTCAACCACTGGACCACCAGGGAGGTCCCTATAATGGGTTTTTTAATGCACAGTTTATGGTGATACTACCAAAAATAAAGTCAGACAACCAATTCTCACTGATCAGCTTTGGCGAACACTTGGGAGCCAACCCATAATTTTCACAACCATAACAGAGGAAAAGACTCAAACATTTACCCTGCGTTTATTCAACACACTGCACCTCAGAGTAACCTCCTAGTTGCTGAATGAAAGTTCCTCTTTGTAGAGACATGCCAACTCACAGATGAGAAGGGAAGATAGAATTAAAACCTCACCGTTGTGTGACCCCTGATGAGTTAATGGATTTGGGTGACAATTATCAACAACTGTTAATACCGACATCATGTGCTTCTGTATAGACAGTTACAATACCTGCCCCCCAATCCGACTTGCATCTGCCCAAGACTCCAGATCTCATTATCCATTTGCAGCAGACTCAGAACAAAGGGATATCGTAAACCACACCCCAGGGAAGCAACCTGGGAAAGCCAGCCTGGGCCAACTCTGCAGTCAAATGACCCAGTTTCCTCAACAGGTAAATTGCATAAGACAGAGAAAGAGGAGACGCCTACAGATTAAAACAAAATTAAGAGATGGAAGGTAGATTAGTAGTTGCTGGGTGGGAGGGGAAAAGGGGAGTGTTTGCTGATGGATGTGGGTGAAGAAAATGTTCTGGTGTTTGATAGTGGTGATGGTTGCATAATTTTGTGACTATATGAAAATGAACTCAATTGTATACTTTAGGAAGTTGAATCTTACTTTTTTTTTTTTTTTTTACAGAGAATTAAGAGACATGCTAACCAATTATGGTATATGGATCTTACTTGGATCCAAATTCAAAATACAAGCTGGACAAAAATTAGGAGATGGCCAGGGAAATACCAAGGCTGTGTATTGGATGACATTAAGGAACTGTTGTTAACTTTTTGTTTCTTTTATTTGCCAAGATGTGTCCGACTCTTTTGCATCGACTGTAGCCTGCCACTGACTTCTCTGTCCCTGGGATTCTCCAGGCAAGAATACTGGAGTGGGTTGCCATTTCCTTCTCCAGGGGAATTTCCCGACCCAGGGATCGAACCCACATCTCTTACATTGCAGGCAGATTCTTTACCACTGATCAACCAGTGAAGCCCATGTTAAATAGGTAGGGGATAGTAGTGTGGTTATGTTTTTCAAGAGATTGATCTTCCTTTGTAAATTTATGTTGAAATATTTGCAGTTGAAGAAAATATGATGTCTGGGATTTGCTTCCAAATAATCTGAGGAGGGAGTGGATGAGACAGGACTGGGTGAACTCCTGGTATGGACAAATGGATAAAACAGGGTTGGTCTGCTGTGGGGCGCGGCTGGGGGCTGGCAGCCGTGACAAGTGGAGCTCATGGTGCGAACAGTGTCCCCCTACTGAGGCTCCGGGCTGATAGGAAACAGTGTCGAGGCCTGCCCCCCACTTCAGGCTACTGTCTCAGGATCTTTTGGCAAGGGACAGTGGTGACCATGATGGGCCTGCTCCCAGCTACTGGGGAGGGGCCCTCTGTCCCCTGCGGCTGGGGACTGCTACGAATTGACACGTAGGCTGCGATGCTCAGAATCCACGCAGACTTCTTTCCGAAGCAGCACTCACCGGCGGTGAGGAGATACTGCCATGACGTCGTGGCCTACTCCAGAGGAACTCAGCCTTCTGGAGCCACCTCTGTCTCTTCCCAGTGCAACCTCTGCTGTTGGCTCCTTGGTGCATTGTGGAGCAAACGATTGCATTCTGTAGAAGCCAAGAAGGAAACACACTGCTTCTGAGAGAAGGCCGATGAACACTTCACTGAGAAGTGTCCTGCAGAGTTTCCATGGAGCAGGAGAGCTGAAAACTAAAGCGTACACACCCTTTCTGAGTCGGCTTTTATCCTGGAGATAAAGTGCAGTGAGGATTGTGGGTGAAGACGAGAGCACAGACGCAGGGCTTTTGAGTGAACCCTTCTGGGGACAAGTGGAGCTCATGGTGCGAACAGGGGCCCCTGACTGAGGCTCCAGGCTGATAGGAACAGTGTTGAGGCCTGCCCCCCACTTCCAGAAGGTGGGAAGAACTGGTGAAGGTGCTTCTGTGGGCTGCTGATGAGAGAGTGGGGTCAGAGGAGGGCTTTGTGCGCACACATCTGGTCTCAGGAGCCAGTGTCTTCGGCAGCATCAGTTTCTGTCAATTTCCCTTCTGTCCTTTCCTCACCAGCCCCCCAAATCCCATTATTCACCAACACCTGCTCCAGCTCCTGGAGGGGCCCTAAGCCTCCTTCACCCACCCATAAGGGAAAAACTGACTTCGAAACTGAGGCTGGAAAATTTTGTGTATTACCCTCAGTAATTTTAAATCAATGTTAATTACTTTGTTGTTCATTCAAAATATGGATCTGTGATGTGGGGGTTGGTTGGGCGCTGGGACTGCATGGGTGAAAGAACTTGGGAAACACTCCCTGTCTAGTTGGGGAGCCAGAAATGCGAACGGAGAAGGAGAATATGAGGCAATAGGCTGCTGGATCAAGATAGTGTGGGGGATTCTGCCCCCAAGGGGAGGGTAGGGTGATTTCTGTCAGAGGCAGTGGTTGGGGGGTTCAGAGATGGGGCAGGGGAGTTAGAGAGGTGGGCCCTAGAAGGATAATCTCTCCAAGGGATCAGTTTCCATCCTGTCCCTGGAGAGCCAGACATTTGATACTCAGATCAACACAACTATTAGTCCTCAGCGGACCCTGGAGAGGAGAAGCAGCTCGGGTACCATTATCACACTTGATTGCAGGTCCCTGAGGTGTGCACACTGCTCTTGCTGTGCTGGTCTTGGGAACTCTCATCCTATACACATGCGCGCGCGCACACACATACACACTCAGGAGCAGAGGCCATGATCCAGGCAACTAAGAAAACACTATTCAGATACAAGAGGCAAAGGATTTGGGGATCGATGGGAATGCTGCCTCAATTATCCAAATATTTGCTTTAATTCTTTGTTTCCTGTCACTTTGTCCCTCAGTTGAGATCATGTTGGGTTTGGACCAGGGTCGTCTAAAGGGTTGTTTGTGGAGACTCAAGCTGTTTCTATTCCAGTGACTCAACCACCAACCATTGCCCTTCACTCCACTGTGGAAAAAGAAAAAGAAGTATGCACTATTCCCTCCATTATCAGCAGTTTGGGGAAGTAATAACATCCCTGTTATTTTCTTTGCTTTGCTCCAATGGCCAGCCTCATTCTTTAGAAAGGAAAGATTATGCTGGTTTTATTATTTAAAAAAATGTTCATCACTACTTTAAACTAAAGCAGATGTAATAGAGGGCTTCCATGGCTCTGGGGCTAAGAATCTGCCTGCAATGCAGGAGATAAAGGTTTGATCCCTAGGTTGGGAATAAACCCTGGAGGAGGGCTTGGCAGCCCACTCCAGTATTCTTGCCTGGAGAATCCCATGGACAGAGGAGCCTGGCAGCCTACAGTCCATGGGGTCTCAAAGAGTTGGACACAACTTATCGACTAAACAATAATAACCACAAAATATAATAGAACAGGGTCAAGGAAAGACTTGTGGATTTCTCATTTTGCCCTTCACCTTAGCTCTCATCCCTAAACCCTACTTAGAGATGCTTACGGAGATAGATCATTGACATGAGTTTGCAGCTCAAACAACAGTTAACCATGATGGCAAGGAGAGCCTTGGTCCTCTGAGCAGATGATCAGGCCAGACTGTACTGGGTCCCTCGAAAACTGCTCCTCCCTTCTGAGCAAAAAAGTGCCCTGGACACACTGCCAGGACGGTTTAACTCTTGGCAGTAGCGCTGTACTGATACCATCTCCAGTGGCTATGTGAGAGGTGTGCCCAATCCCCAAAGCTGTGGGAAATTGCCATTCAGGCCAGGTACAAATGGAAGGATCATACCTGCAGAAGAGCATTTCTGGTTTTAAAAAAAATTATACACTTGTTACGAAACTTAGAAAAGGAACGGTATTGTTCCTGGTTGTTATAAGTGCACTTCTTTAAGGATGTTTTTCCTCCAAAGGGAATATTTTGCAAAGTTTTTTTTTTTTTTTTTTAGTTGGATACAAACTCAAATAGTAAAAAGCCAGTCAAATTTAGCAGTGGGGGGTTGTATACCAACTTTAGTGACACTAACGTTAATAAGTTCTGGTAACCCACTACCATCGGACCAGCCGAAAGAGCCACTTTCACTTTCATTATATAAATCCCTTAAGTAGCTACTCCAAATAGCTTAGGTTGAGTTTTCATAATTTTCAAAGAGTTGTAATGTTATGTGAGCTATACAGCAGAGTGTTACAAAAAGCAACACATTGCCTTATTATTTTTCCTGGATTTTAAACAGCTTAACACGAACTGATATTCAAAATGAATATCGTTGCATGATGGGAAATAGAAAGACAAATGACCAGATGGAAGCTTCTTGTCCTTCATGAATATTTTATGACGTCCAGGGATCACAGGGAAAAAATTAATGAACATAATTATGCCAAAGGTTTAGCAAAAAAAAAAAAAAAAAATTAATGTCAACCAAATGAGCTTTGACTTTTTTTTTTTTTAAAGCTCGTCTTTCTGTCTGCGATCTGCAAAACGCCTTCCGTACTCAGGCAGCAGCAGATGGCAGTAATACACAGAAAATTCACTTTCCATCCACCTTCTGTGTTGAGCCTGGACTAAAGAACTTCTCAGGCAAGAATACATTGTGCTCTCACACTTGTTACAATCTAGATTTTTCTTCTTTTCTTGATAATACCTGATAGTTATAATAATTCAAATAATTACGTCGAGTGTACTATGGTCATATTATATGGTCATATCCTTCACCTTTAAGGAAGACTGCTGCTGTGATGTGGAAGTTGCCACGAAATGGTGGAATTAGTCTTTTGCCAATGATTTAATCATTGGGATCAAACCCCACTCAGTAATTAGATATAAGCACTCTCCCTAAAATCCAGGTAAGAAATTCCACATTCACCAGAAGGAAAGAAATGCAAAGGGTTCAAGAATGATCACTAAATCTTAGTTCTTATCTTTGCCTGTCAACTCTTAATTTTCTTGCTTTAAATTGTCCGTACTTTAAAATAGTAAACGTTAACATGAACTGAAGGTTTCTAGGATGGAGGAAAATATGTGTTCAAGATTATGATTAATGTGAGTGCTAAGAAAGGCCCACCTTGTAAGGCATCACATTTGCTGACTGAGCAGTATTGAGCTGCCCTGAGCTTAGCCGATAACAGAAAATTTTTGTTTTTAGAGATCGGAATAAGAATTATGATAGTTCCTGGGGACCAGGGGCTGAGAGAAGTGAAGGGCTGGGCCTTCTGGAGATGAAGTAGAGCCTTCTGCCTTTTTATTTCGTATTGAAGTAGACTCAGTTCACAGAGCTGTGATAGTTTCAGGTGGACAGCAAAGGGACCCGACCACGCATATACACATATCCGTTCTCGCGGAACTCCCCTCCCACCCAGGCTGGCACACAACATTCAGCAGCGTTCCCCGCGCTACACAGTAGGTCGTTGTTGGTCATCTATTTTAAACAGAGCAGTGTGTGCATGACCTTCCCAAAGCCTCTAACTATCCCTTCCCCCTCAGCAAGCATAACTTCATTTTCTAAGTCTGTGAGTCCCTTTCTGTTTCGTAAGTAAGTTCATTTGTATCACTTCTCTTTAGATTCCACATGTAAAGGATGTCTTAACGATATTTCTCCTCCTCTGTCTGGCTTCAGTCTGTATGACACTCTCTAGGTCCAACCATTGGAGAAGGCGATGGCACCCCACTCCAGTACTCTTGCCTGGAAAATCCCATGGACGGAGGAGCCTGGTAGGCTGCAGTCCATGGGGTCCCGAAGAGTCGGACACGACTGAGCGACTTCACTTTGACTTTTCACTTTTATGCATTGGAGGAGGAAATGGCAACCCACTCCAGTGTCCTTGCCTGGAGAATCCCAGGGACGGGGGAGCCTGGTGGGCTGCCATCTACGGGGCCGCACAGAGTCGGACACGACTGAAGCGACTCAGCAGCGGCAGGAGGTCCATCCATGTTGCTACAAATGGCGTTATTTCCTTCTTCTTTAATGGGCGAGTTATTCTCCATCGTCTATATGCACCACGTCTTTATTCAGTCCTCTGCCGATGGACATTTAGGCTGTTTCCATGTCTTGGCTATTGTAAATAGGGCTGCAATGAACACTGGGGCACAGGCATCCTTTTAGGTCATGTTTTTCTCCAGATATATGCCCAGGAGTGGGATGCAGGGTCATATGGTAGCTCTGATTTAGTTTTTTAAGGAACCTCCATACTATCTTCTCCACAGTGGCTGTGCCAATCTACATTCCCACCAATGGTGTAGGAGGGTTTCCATCTCTCCACACCCTCTCCAGCACTTCTTGTTTGTGGATTTTTTGGTGATGACTATTCTGACCATCTGCCCTCATCCTTATCGTCTCTCAGGCAGTGATTAGGGACCACTTGCCAAAGTAGGCTGGCTGGGTTTTCCTGGAAGGCTGACCAGTCCAAGATTACTTCCATCTCTCCCACATTTGAAAGCTCCTCCAGTTCATGTGGATGGAAGGCCTTTCTGGTCTCAGACCTTTCTTAGCAAAATGTAAGCATTCAACTCCTGTTTAACAGGCCAGCCTGAATGCATGCATTTGTCTGAATTCTTTCTCTAATCCAACTAAATCTAGAGTGAAATGATGAAAAATGGGGTGAAGAGATTAAAAAAGAAAAGAGAAAGGAGAAGCACTTCTCTCCTTCCTCCTGCCTGGAATGGGGATTGGTGCCTGGAGTGGGAAAAAAACATCCTGAAACCTTGAGTACAGACACCCTCACTTAGGATAGCATAAGATGAAGAGAAACAGTCTTGCAGTATTGATGACATGGTGGGGGCATTGCTCCAGCCCTGGACACTGGCTAGCTCCACATTTCTTGTCATCTGAGGACAGTTAGTCTGCACTGAGTTAAAACCACTGCGATCTGGCTTTCCTGTTACATGAAGCTCAATGTATTCCTAACTGGAGAAAGAGGGTGCCTGAGGCATGGGACACGCATCCCCAGACCACCAGCTCCTCATCTGGTCATCCCCAGACCAGATGAGGTATGAGTTGTAGGTAAGACTGTACACAGACTTAAATAATAACACTGACCCTCTAATAGGGCTTACAGATGGCGCTACTGGTAAAGAATCCACCTGCCAACACAGGAGATGCAGAGATGAGGGTTCGATCCCTGGATCAGGAAGATCCCCTGGAAAAGGAAATGACAACCCACTCCAGTATTCTTGCCTGGAAAATCCCATGGACAGAGGAGTCTGGCGGGCTACAGTTTATGGGGTCGCAAAGAGTCAGACACGGCTGAGCACACATACACACCTATAATGCGAATATTATTTCTTTCCAACTTTCTTTCAGTCTTTCTGATTACATCAAGGAGGAAAAATCTTAATCTCATATGTCACTAACCCCTCCCATTTGGTCAGCTTCTTTTTTAAGCAAAGGGGAAGTACCTCTTGCTGTAATAGTATCTCACTAGAATTTTAACAATGTTGTTTCCAAAGTATTCCTATTTATGGTTCCTTTCATTTATGGTAATTGATACTGATTTTTCTAATTTCACTGGAGATATAAAGTTTTCTTAAAAAATATATTTTTGGTACTTCCTTGGTGGTCCGGTGGCTAAGACTCCACCCTCCCAATGCAGGGAGCCTGGGTTCTATTCCTGGTCAAGGAACTATATTCCATATGTTGAAACTAAGAGTCCCCATGCCTCAATGAAGAGTTTGCGTGCTTCAGCTAGGAGTTCACATGCCACAACTAACATTCCCCGCATGCTACAGCTAAAAGATATGCATGCTGCAACGAAGACGGACGGTCCCACGTGCTGCCAGTAAGACCCGGCATAGCCAAATAAGTAAATACCTTTTTTAAAAAAGAAAGAAATACTTTTGAAAAGTTACTTGTAAATAAAGGGGAAAAGCTACTAATATATGCAATAATATGAATGAATCTCAAGAACAGTAATGAATAAAAGAATCCAGACAACAGTGTACAAAAAGTAGGATTTCATTTATATGGAATTCTAGAAAAGAGAAAGCTAGTCTATGATACTAGAAGCAGACTTGCCGTTGCCGACAATGGAGGTTGAGGATGGGGGGACTGTGCGAAGGGCCATGGGGGAACTTTATGTTATGATGAGACCATTCTCCATCTTGGTTGTGACTTCCCGTGTGTATCAGTTCAGTTCAGTTCAGTCGTTCAGTTGTGTCCGACTCTTTGTGACCCCATGGACTGTGGCACACCAGGCTTCCCTGTCCATCACCAACTCCCAGAGCTTGCTCAAACTCATCTCCTTTGAGTCAGTGATGCCATCCAACCATTTCATCCTCTGTCGTCCCCTTCTCCTCCTGCCTTCAATCTTTCCCAGCATCAGGGTCTTTTCCAATGAGTCGGCTCTTCGCATCAGGTGGCCAAAGTATTGGAGCTTCAGCCTCAGCATCAGTCCTTCCAATGAATATTCAGGACTGATTTCCTTTAGAATGGACTGGTTGGATCTCCTTGCAGTCCAAGGGACTCTCAAGAGTCTTCTCCAACACCACAGTTCAAAAGCATCAATTCTTCTGCGCTCAGCTTTCCTTATGGTCCAACTCTCACATCCATACATGACTGTTGGAAAAACCATACCTGTGCTTTTCTTCAGAATATGCTGGAAATCATCCCATGACACCCTTCGATGAAGTTTAAATGCTCTAATTTCTCTGGGCCTGTCTTCCGCAGGCTCGTCTGTGCAGGCTGTCTGCAGCCAGCCCCTAGAGCTGCTCGTGGCTCCGGGCTGTCCCTTCTCCCTTTCAGCCTGATTTATAATGACAAGCGACAGCTGTCTAAGGCTGGGACAGGAAGGGGACTGTTATTTGAGGGGGAATCTTTCTGTGGCCAAAAGCGATTTTAGCCAGCTCTGTATAAGTGGGTCTCTGATATGATTTCTCCTTTTAAAATTCTCTGTGTCAGGACAGAAATCAGTGCCTCTTCTAAAACGCAGGAGGAGGATATGACTAGGCAAACAACAGCAGCAACAAATGCTGCCTTGGGGCAAAGACCATGAAGGAATATGAAAAAAAAGGCAATAATTATGCGACAGGGATAGAACACCAGGTAGGTCTCTTTCATTTAAAAATTTACTCTTGTGTAGCCTTTATAAAATTGTATTGAACTATAGTTGAGTTACACTGTTGTGTTAATTTCTTCTATACAGTGAAGTGTAGAACATAAATATATTTGCATTCTTTTTCATATTCTTTTCCATTATGGTTTATCACAAGGTACTGATTATACTTTTGTGTGCTCTGCAGTAGGAACTTGTTGCTTATTTGCGAAGAACTGACTCCTTGGAAAAGACCCTGATGCTGGGAAAGATTGAGGGTAGGAGGAGGAGGGGATGACAGAGGATGAACCGGATGGCATCACCGACTCAATGGACATGAGTTTGAGCAAGCTCTGGGAGTTGGTGATGGACAGGGAGGCCTGGTGTGCTGCAGTCCATGGGGTCACAAAGAGTCTAACATGACTGGGCGACTGAACTGAACTGAACAGTATGCCCTTGTTGCTTATTGCATGAGGCCTTTTGAAGAGAATAAAAGTGTCTTAGGACCAGGTTGTAGCGTGCGTGTGTGTGTGCTTAGTCACTCACTTGTGTCTGACTCTTTGCAACCCCATGGACCATAGCCCACTAGGCTCCTCTGTCCGTGAGATTTTCCAGGCAAGAATACTGGAGTGGGTACCTATTTCCTCCTCCCGGGCATCTTCCCGACCCAGGGATCAAACCCACATCTCCTGTGTTTCCCGTATTGCGGGCAGATTCTTTACCACTGACTCACTGGGGAAGCCCCAGATTGTGGTGACGGTTGTGTAACTCCATAAATTTACTAAAAATTACTGACTTTTATGGCACACAGATTACATCTCCATAAGGTTCTCTGTAAACTTCTTTAAAGTGCTCTTTTACGATTTTAGCAATGGGTGCTCAAGTTGCTTCAGTCATGTCTGACTTTTTGCGACCCCATGGACTGTAGCCTGCCAAGATCCTCTGTCCATGGGATTTTCCAGGCAAGACTACTGGACTGGGTTGCCATTTCCTTCTCCAGGGGATCATCCCGACCCAGGGATCGAACCCACATCTCCTGCGGCTCCTGCATTACAGGAAGAATCTTTACCGCTGAGCCACCTGAGAAGCTTAGCAACGGGTAAGAAATTAGAAGATTTTACAAACCTGTAGTATGATTCTGCTGCTTCGCTGTTTTAGTCACTGTACAAGCGTTTATTGAGGCCCTGCCAGGTACTTGGTGTTAGCACTTGGAAGATGCCAAGGTGATGCAGAAAGCCTGGTCATCTAAGAGTTAAACTGAAGGCCTAATTCATGGGCTCTGTAGTCAGGGCTAGACTGGTTTAAATTCCATCACTTGAATCCTGTATTTTGGTTATCAGGCAGGTGAATACTCTGTGTTCGCAGGAGAGGACGAATCCCGGTAGGAGGCCAGCCAGAGGGGTTCAGCAGCACACCCCCAGCGGCTGGAGGGGACCCAAGCGGCATCCGTTTTGGGAACAGGGGCAGGCTCCTCTGAGGCCCTCAGAACATCAACTGACCCGGGGAAATGAGAAGAGTCACCTGGTGTTCGCCACGAGTCACCAGGATGTGACGAAGTTACAGGTGAAGCCACAGAGGTAGCCGTTTTGCTCACTGGTTCTTTCATTTGGTGGCGTCTCCGGGGCATGTGGGATCTTAGTTCCCTCACCAGGGATCAAACACGTGCCCCCTGCATCGGGAGCCCGGAGTCTAAACCTCAGGACTGCTGGGAAGTCCCTGGCTTTGGTTTTAAATGAATTAATTAATTTTGGCTGTGCTGGGTCTTTGTTGTTGTGCCTGGGCTTTCTCTAGTTGTGGCAAGATGGGGCTGTTCTCTAGTGGCGTGCGTGGGCTTCTCATTATCGTGGCTTCCCTCGTAGCGGAGCACCGGCTCCAGAGCCCCCTGGCTTCAGTAAATGTGGTGCACGGGCTTGGTTGCAGCATGTGAGATCATAGCTCCTGGACCAGGGATCAAAGCCACGTCCCCTACATTGGCAAGTGGATTCTAACCCACTGGACCACCAGGGAAGCCCCCAGGTGTTTTTTTTAAGTGTACATCTTAAACCCTCTGGCCCTGACCTACCTCCCCTCTTTATTCCACACCCCACCATTTACTTGGTCTGCCTTCCATGTCCTCGCCACATCAAACCACACCTCACATGTTTCCCTAAAAGTGTTTTTGAGGCTTCAACTCTTCCAGCAAGACTGTCTCTCTTGTCTCTCTTTTCCCCTCAATCCTAAGGGCTCTTTTCTTCTCTAAATGCCAATGTAGTTTTATTCGCATGCCCCCGTCACAGCACTTCTCAGTTTCTCGAGTGTGCCATAATTATGGAGATGTGTTATTACAGGTCCCCTGTGATGTCCAGCCCCCAAGACACACACCAGTGTGTCACCCCCAGATGCTCTCCTTCAGATGCATCTTTGGGGTTGGGAGAGGCTTAGCAACCATAGGGACTTGTTTCAAGCTATTCTTTTGAAACAGTAGTTCTTAAAATCTCTCAAAAATCATTACACTCTTTGGGACTCTGATGAAATTTATGCATCTGTGTCCACAAAGTTGCACACTATGGCATGCGTCCAAACATTCTGTGTACAGTGCCAGAGTGTTATGAGTCCCCAAGGCCAATCAAGAGGTTAAGAAAATCTGATCTAAACCTTAGGAATACTGACAGCTAACTGGAAAACTATGACACATTTGTCTACTTCCTCCAGCCTTATCTCTATTCTCTTCTGCACCTCCTTGTCCACCCAGAGCTGCCTTTGGAAGCAGTGCCCAAAACTAACCCTTCCTCCCGGTCATAAAAACCCTATTCCCTCAGAACACACCCAACAACAGAAAATGTACGAAGTATGTTTTTATGCATGCATTTGAGAGATGGAAAATTGTGCAGATTTAAAATAGAGAGTTATTAAGACTGGGTAGTACAAAGGAAAACTCTTCCATGTAAGGTTCAGTGGGAGAGCAATCATATTGCACTTACACCTATGGGAGAATTATATGGGAATAAACAAAACACCTGAAAATCAAAAGTGTGACATATTGGGACGTGTCTGTTTTTCTTTTGCTGTATTATTATAGTGCTGTTGATGTAAAAATAAGGAATCTCGTTCCTTTCTTGCAGCCAGCTCAGCCAGTTAGAATAAAAGAGACTGAATGACAGATAAAGACACTGTATGATGTCACATATGTGGAATCTACAAACTAGTGAATGAAACAAAAAAGAAGCAGACTCACAGACACAGAGAGCAAACTAGGGGTTACCAGTGGAGAGAGGGGAAGGAAGGAGGGACAAAATAGGGGTAGGGGATTAAAAATGGGTTTATTAGGTGATTATATGAAGTCATGTGTGTGTGAAACTTTTGAAAATTATAAAACAGAATTTAAAGAATCTTTCATTCAGTTTTTAAAAAAAGAAAGACTGAGTAAACAAACAAACAAAAAAGAAACACGGAGTAAACAAAGCCCCACATGGTGTAAATACCACCATATAAACCCCCTAGGTCTGATCCAAATGGGATCCCCAACTCGAAATGACCCTGGAAAGGGACCTAGCTAAGCCAGCAGTGTGTCCTGGCCTTCTGTGACGAGGCTGAAGGCTTCTTAACGTTTCTTTCCAAATTGAAAAAGGAAAAGATCACACGGAAATATTTTCCCAGTGTTTCTTCCAAGGCTCTTGGGGAGACGTGGTTTTTGAAGAAGGTGCTGGTTACTACTCGCAGGCAAGGATGATGTAGGATGAAGGCTGGGGCGAGGGGCAGGGGGCATCAGCCGGAGGGGGGGATCCCCCAGAAGCCCACCTGTGGCTGCGGTGGGCTCTGCCACTCCAGGGAAGGCCAGGTGGGATGGGTCAGAACCGGTCTCCTCGGGAAGGTCGTGGGTCCCAGCATCGAGAAGCTTCTCTTCCAACAGGCTCCATCTGAACCTCGGGGTGGGGAGGGGGTGCGGTGGCGGCCTGGGGCCGGCGGGGGCTGCGGAGCCGCGGGCAGTCGGGAACGTCCGGCTGTGGAGCTGGGGCCTCGGCGTCTCGTCCCGGAGTCGGTCCATCTGGAGTCAGGTGAGACAGCTGGGCCGCCGCAGACCCAGACAGGAGCGCTTTGTCTGTTTCTGGTTTGGCAGGTGGACCCCGGCTGGAACAGACAAAGCGCTCCTGTCT
>NW_011494763.1:774939-783554 GCF_000754665.1 Bison bison bison
TTTCAAAAAAAAAAAAGTTATTTGTTTCTCCGGTGTGCTAGTTTCTTTCTTTCTGCCCAAACCTGTGTCCTGGGACACACCTCTCCCCTGCAAGGTTGCCGCTTTCAGGCAGCCACGGTGGGACTTCGGGATGTGGGTGTGTCCCCACCCTACTTCCTGACTTGGCAAGCATCCTCTCTTGGGTCTGGCCTGCCTCCTCTGTGCAATGGGATGGGAGTGCCTCCCGGCCGGAAGGTTGGACGGGGCAGCCCGCTGGGACTCGCCGGACGTCAGTCCATCCTTATCTTTGTCCTTGAGGCCTCAAGTGAAAGTTGCTCAGTCGTGTCTGACTCTTTGCGACCCCATGGACTATACAGTCCATGGAATTCTCCAGGCCAGAATACTGGAGTGGGTAGCCTTTCCCTTCTCCAGGGAATCTTCCCAACCTAGGGATCCAACCCAGGTCTCCCGCATTGCAGGCAGATTCTTTACCAGCTGAGCCACAAGGGAAGCCCAAGAATACTGGAGTGGGTAGCCTATCCCTTCTCCAGTGATCTTCCCGACCGAGGAAGCGAACTGGGCCACTGTACTGTAGGGTGATTCTTTATGGCGGAGCCACCAGGAAGCCCCATGTCCCTAGAGCCATCAAAACAAGTCACATAATATGATTTAAAGCATTTGATTTACACCCAAACAATGCCCATCTCTGCAATGTAGAAAAATATCCTGTGAAATAAAGAGCAGAGTTATAATTATCATTGTAGTAGTTAAATAGCATTGATTGAGCTCTTGCTGTTTGGGACTGTGCTCAATGCAGTCATTTACCCTCCTAATCATTCTATGAGTAGTACTATTATTATATCCTTCTGAAAATATTTTTAAAAATTGAAGTGTAATTGACACATAGCATTATATTATTTTTAAATGCACAACATATGATTCAGTATTTGTATATATTGCAAAATGATCACCACTCTTAAGTGTAGTTAATATCTTTCAACAGTTACACATTTTTTTTTTCTCATGAAAACTTAGAATTTACTCTCTTAGCAACTTTCAAATACACGATACAGTATTAACTATAGTCACCATGCTGTATATTACATCCTCATTACTAATTTATAGCTGAAAGTTTGTACTTCTTGACGCCCATTTTGCTCACCCTCCAACCACGCCCACCATAACCATCTATCTGTTCCCTGAATTTGAGTTCTGTGTTTTTTTTCTCCTTAGATTCCATATATATGTGGGATCATATGGTATTTGTCTTTCTCTGTCTGACTTATTTCACTTAGCACAGTGCCCTCAAGATCCGTCTATGGTGTCACAAATGGCAAGATTTCATTCTTTTTTATAGCTGAATAATATTTCCTCTACCCATTCACCTATTGATGGGCACTTGGGTTGTTTCTATGTTTTGGCTGTTATAAATACCACTGCAGTGAACATGGGGATGTAGGTCATCTTTTTAAATTCGTTTTTCATTTTCTTCGGGTAAATAGCTACAGTGGGATTGCTGGGTCATGCGGTAGCTCTAGTGTTTAATTTTCCGAAGAGTCTCCATACTGTTTTCCACATGGCTACACCAACTTGCATTCCCACCAACAGTGCACAAGGGTTCCCTTTTCCCTACATCCCTCCCACCACTTGCCATTCTTGTCATTTTGGTAGTAGACATCCTAACGGGTGTGAGGTGGTCTCTGTCTGTGGTTTTGATGTGCGTTTTCCCGATGGTTACTGATGCCGAGCGCATGTTCTTGTGCCTGTTGGCCATCTGTATATCTTCTTTGGAAAAAATGTCTATTAAGGTCCTCTGTTCCTTTTTCAGTCTGATTGTTTGTATTTTTGCTACTGAGTTATATGAGTTCTTTATATAGTTCAGATATTAATCACTTATCATATGTATGATTTCGAATATTCTTTCTCTCTTAGTAGATTACCTTTTGGTTTTGCTGATGGTTTCCTTTGTTGTGCAGAAGGGTTTGTTTTTTCCCTTTAATTTGACGTAGACCCCCTTATTTATTTTGGCTTTTATTGCCTTTGCTTTTGGTGTCAGTTCCAGAAAAATCATCACCAAGTTTGATTTTGAAGTACTTATCGGTGGTTTTTTAAAAAAGACATGTTTATTTGTTGTATGGCTGTGATGGGTCTTCGTAGCTGCACGGGCTTTCTCTAGCTGCGGAGAACAGGTGCTGCTCTCTGGTTGGTTTGCACAGACTTCTCACTGCGGTGGTTTCTCTTGTTGGGAGGCACAGGCTCTGGGGCTCAGTGGCTGCCGCACAGGGACTTAGTGTTACCAGTTGTGGCTCCGGGGCTCTAGAGCGTAGACTCAGGAGTTGTGGTGCACTGGCTTAGTTGCTCTGCAGCACAGGGGATCTTCCCGGATCAGGGATCGAGCCTGTGTCTCCCGCATTGGCAGGCGGATTCTTTACCACTGAGCCACCAGGGAAGCCCTGCCTGTATTTTATTTATTTATTTTTTTGGCTGCCCTGGATATTCATTGCTTTGCACCAGTTTTCTCCAGATGCGGCAAGTGGGAGCTACTCTCCAGCTGTGGTGCCAGGCTTCTCGTTGCGGAGCACGGGCCCTAGAGCTCGAGCTCAGTGATTGTGGCACACAGGCGTAGTTCCCCTGCGGCATACGGAATCTCCCCGGACCAGGGATCGAACCTGTGTCCCCTGCATTGGCAGGCAGATTCTTAACCACTGGACCACCAGGGAAGTCCAGCTGCCTGTGTTTTATTACACTCATTTTAATACTGAGAAAATTGAGCCTCACGATACTAACTTGTGCATGATCACATTCCTATTGAGTGGCAGAAATGGAATGTGATGAGCTGTGTCTCAGGCTACAATAACAAACTACCAGAGACTGGATGACTTAGACCACATTTATTTCCCACAGTTCTGGAGGCTGAAAGTCCATGATTTAATTCGTGGTGTGGGCTCACTTCCTGGCTGGCAGATGTCTGTCCTCCCAGCATCCTCAAGTGGTGGGGAGAGTGGTCATTGCTCATGTCTTAGAAGGCACTAATCCCATTCATGAGGGCTGCACCCTCATGACCTAACCATGTTCCAAAGCCACTGCCTCCAAATACCATCATCTTCAGGATTGGGGACACAACGTATAGATTTGGAGGGCGGTACATAAATATTCAGTCCATATCAAAGTGGCAGCAGCCTTTGGTTTTAACTTATCAACCATCCCTAGCTCTCAGAACTTTGCTCTGTATGACATTTAGACCAAGACATCAGCAGTTAAGTCACTGGAACATGACAGCATCTGTGCTGTAGAACGTGGTTTTCATTTAGTCGAAAATATCCATCGAGTACAGACTGAGCGACTGCACTGACTGACTGACTGACTGACACACGCAAGCAGGGAGATTCGGGCATGTGACCTCACCCCTGCTGGGTCCTCCTGCTAATTACTCCCAGAGGAACAAAAGGGAATGACAAGTTATTTCAAGGAAAGCAACAGGAGAGTGGGAATTACTGCCAGATGGTCCAGCTATCTGTTCGGAGTACTGAAGTGACTGTGTGTGGTCTCACAGAGATGGATGTCCCCTGCTGTAGGGGGTCCCGCCCTGCCCCCTGCAGCTTCCTCCTGCCAACCTGCTAGCCTTGAGCATGTCCTGCTGAGCCTGACACCAGCACAGGACGGTGGCATGGACTTTTCATCGGCAATTGTCACCCAAAAGTTGCCTATGTTCTTTCTTTGGAAATACATTTTGGCCATTAACATTCTTTACTAAATGTATGACTACGACTTTATGTAAGTTTCTTTTTCTTTAGTCATTTGCACAGACTGAATAACCTACTTACAAACTAGATAGTGTTTATACTTTTATTTATTCATTATCTTTAGTTTTGGCTGTGCTGGGTCTTCACTGCTTCCCTCTAGTCACAGGCTTTCTTCTAGTCGCAGTGAGAGGGGGCTACTCTGGTTGTGGTTGGTGGGCTTTTCACTGCAGTGGCTTCTCTTGTGGAGCACAGGCTCTAGGGCTCCTGGGCTTCAGTAGCTGTAGCTCTTGGGCTCAGTAGTTGTCGCTCCCAGGCTCTAGAACACAGGCTCAATAGTTGTGGTGCATGGGCTTAGTTGCACTGTGTCATGTGGAATCTTCCTGGAACAGGGATCGAACCCATGTCTCTTGCATCTGCAGGCAAATTCTTTACCACCAAGCTACCAGGGAAGCCCCTATAATTTTCTTTAAAATGCAATAAAACCTCTTTATTCAACCCATACATTGTCTCACTCTTTCCTTGGACATTCCTCAGGCTGGATATATTTCTGCATATCCAGCCTCATTTGGGACAGGGGCATTGGAGTTGGCATCAGAAAACCAGAGTGGAGTTATGGTTGGGTCACTTAGCAGCTATGTATCTCTGGGTAAGCCGCCTGACCTCTCCAGGCTCACGTTCCTTGTTTGTAAACTGTGCTCTGGGAACCTTACATCATGCTTTGGTATTACCTTGTAAATCACATACATTATTTACTTGGCTACGTGAGGACAGAGGTTGTTTCTCTTGTGTATTCCTTGCCAAAGCATTTGCTAATGGTAGGGCCCAGGGAATACTTGTTGCTAATCTCCTTATTAAAGTGATGGTGTTTATGCCTTCATAGAAAGGATGGAAAAAGAGGAGAACTCGAGGGTGACCTCATGTATTCACAGAATCCTTTTTAATTCGGTTTCTTAGAGATTAAAAAATGTGCACTCGAATCAAAGAAAGTCCTTGAGTGCAGTTAGATAGTTGGATGGCATCATTGAGTCTGAGCAAACTCCAGGAGATAGTGAAGGACAGGGGAGCCTGGCGTGCTGCAGTCCATGGGGTTGCAAAGAGTTGGACACGACTGAGGGACTGAATAACAACAGCAACAGAATAATACACAAAGGCATACAAATCAAGTAACCATTTGTAAATGATAGTTTCCGGTGATGAGTAGTCTGGAAACTCATCAGAGTGGTCAGGTTCACTTCCTGCTGAGGTTTGCTGACGGTCCTAGCAGTTTGGAATCTTTACAAGGCTGACTGAAGCATCTCCTGGTGCTTGCTTAACTTTGGAAGCCAACCTGGATCCTGTAGTTAATAACATGGTTCCTTGTAAATGGAAACTATTCATTAAAAAAATAATAATCATTATTAAAAAAAAAAGCAATTTGTTTTTGTACCAGGCATTGTGAGGCAGATGGAACTAATACGATTGCATAACCACCACTGTACTTAGTCGTGTCTGACTCTTTGCGATCCCGTGGACTGCAGCCCACCAGGCTCCTCTGTCCATGGGACTTTTCAGGCAAGAATACTGGAGTGTATTGCCATTTCCTCCTCCAGGGGATCTTGTTGACCCAGGGATCAAACCTGAGTCTCCTGTGTCACCTGCATTGGCAGGCAGATTCTTTACCACTGAGCCATCAGGGAAGCCCCATAACCACCACCAAAGGGGTTCTACTTTACCTGGGAACAAATTTACAAATTAATATAACAAAGGATCTGTTGAGAGGTGACACAAATAAATGTATCAACAAGGATCTTTGGTTTTGAGGAAGGAGGTGCAGACTGAAGGGAGACATGGGTCCTAGGAAACCAAACCAGAAAGGACACTTTCCTTGGTTACAGTCAGAGGAGATACACTCTGCTTGTACACCCTCACAGACCAAAAAGAAAGTAAAAAGGGAGGTTTGTCAGTAAGGAAACCTCTCCAAAGTAAGTCAGCTGTTGTCAAGACTTGGACATGATGGCTGCCACAAAGCCCTCTTCTCAGACGCCAGACTCCAGATCCAGTGTGAGCTTGGTCAGCGTTTTGGTCAGACATACCACACCCAAAAAATGCGTGGAAAGTTCTACTCAAAGTCTAATATATTACTGGTGTAAGAAATCATCAGGTTTTACATAAAGACCAAAATCCTTTGAACTTACACCTTCCTAAATTTGACCAAAGACAGATGCTCTGGTCTCTTTTTCCTTCCCTTACAGGAGAATGTATGAAGGAAGATCACTTTGGTACTTGGGACATTTTCTAAGCCCATCAAATTAGAAGATTATCTGAGTAGAGGTGAAATGTTGTTACAATGAACAAGAAACTGACTCTGCTTTGTTATTGTGTTGATCCTATTATGGTATGAGATCTAAGTAGAAAAGAAAGTGAATTAATAGAAGCAAGACAGCAAAGACTTGGACCAGACTGCTCAGATTAGACTCCTGCTCTGCGTACCTTAGGCAAGTCTACTCTGCCTCAGTTTCCTCTCTGCAAAACAGGGGTAATACTGCACAGAGTGATTAAAAAAATTTTTTTAAGATAAAAAAAAATTTCTTGGTTGTGCTGAGTCTTTGTTGTGGCAATGCAGGATCTTCAGTCTTTATTACGGCATGTAGGGTCTAGTTCCCTGACCAGGGATTGAACCCAGACTCCCTGCACTGAGAGTATAGAGTCAGCCACTGGACCACTGGGAAGTCCTAAAGGTTTTTTTTTAATGTGGACCATTTTTAAAGTCTTTACTGAATTTGTTACATTCTGTTTTTTGGCCCCAAAGCATGTGGGATCTTAGCACCTCAACCAGGGATCGAACTTGGCCCCCCTGAATTGGGAGGTGAACTGGACCACCAGGGAAGTCCCCAGAATAGTTGTTGGTAGGATGTGGCATATGTTTGTTAGATACTAAGTAAGTAAACACAGCACAACTCATTCATTGAGTAATCTGTGCATTAAATATCTGAAGTACTAATGGCTTTCAAAATAATCACCTTGGAAGAATTATTCCAGCGATGGAGCCATTGTTTAAACTGTATCTGAAACCAAGTGAAACTCTCCGTAGAAACCACAGCATCTTCGTTTTCAGTGTTCCTTGGGGCAGTGACTCTTTCTCTTTGGAAGGCAGATTTGCTTTTGAAAACAGCCCCAAGTCTGTCAGAGTCAAGGATGGTGAATGTGATGAGAACAAGCTGGGACGGATGATCTTGGCAAAAACAAGGTGCAATTATAGGAACGCGGTCCATCTTCTTGTGTGGCTCACACTTGGACCCTGAAGGCGACTTGCAAAACACAAGGCTTCCAAGGATGCTTAAGCAGAGGAGGCGCTTTTAGTGAAGGACATGTATTAGCTATCCACGCTGTCTAACAGACTTAGCCCAGACAGCGATTTAGGACAGCTAACATTTGTTTTCTCACAATATCCGTGGGGCAGAAACCTGGGCACAGCTGGCTGGCGCTCAGGCCGAGGCGCTCTCCCCAGCTGCACGGAAGGTGTTGGCCCGGGCAGTGGTCCTTGCGAGGCTCCCCTGGGGAGACTTCCTTGCTTGGAGGCCCTCTACCTGGCTGTTGGCTCACTCACACGGCCTCAGGCTGGAGTGGTTGTTGGCTGCAAACACCCTTCCTTGCCTCTGCATTGGCCTGCTCTGTGTGGGGCAGCTGGCTTCCCCCAGAGCAATGAGGGGGAAAGGGGCAGGGGAGAGAGAGAATCCTGGGAGAATCCACAGTCATTTTCCAAACTCATATTGGAGGTGATACCCTGTTACTTTTGCCTTGTTCTTTTCCTTAGAAATGAGTCACTAAGTTCAGGTCTCCTGAACTCTCAGAGAGGCAGATACGTAGCAATGACTCCTGGGAGGGGACATGATTGCATAAATCCCTAAAGTGAAGCGACAGGGTTGAAAGATGACATGCATTTCAGTAAGACCTCTCTCTTTCTCCCCTTCTCCCCCTCCCTTCCCCTTCCCTCCCTTCCTGTCTCCTTCCTCCTCTCTCTATGTATATATAATCTCCAACTGTTTTTTTAAAATTTCATTGTTTTGTAGGGATGTTACCTTTCCCCCTGGGATATAGATATTTTTGTGGGAAAAAATTATCTAACACTAGAATTGATGCTTTTGAACTGTGGTGTTGGAGAAGACTCTTGAGAGTCCCTTGGACTGCAAGGAGATCCAACCAGTCCATTCTAAAAGAGATCAGTCCTGGGTGTTCTTTGGAAGGAATGATGCTAAAGCTGAAACTCCAGTACTTTGGCCACCTCATGTGAAGAGTTGACTCATTGGAAAATGATGCTGGGAGGGATTGGGGGCAGGAGGAGAAGGGGACAACAGAGGATGAGATGGCCGGATGGCATCACTGACTCGATGGACGTGAATTTGAGTGAACTCCGGGAGTTGGTGATGGACAGGGAGGCCTGGCGTGCTGCAATTCATGGGGTCGCAAAGAGTTGGACACGACTGAGCGACTGAACTGAACTGAAGACCACCATTTTAATAACTGTCATCTTCAGCTGGGTTATAGGTTGAAATTGCATCAGTGAATTCTAGTCCATTTCCCTTGGAATGGACCTCACCTCGCTAGGTATTTTAGTCATCTGAAATAGACATGGAAATGCCTATCATGACAGTAACACTGAGCAAGATTCTAGCGCTCTAACATTTATAGACTACCAGTTGGCTAGAATTTGGGGACTTTGTATCTTAATGCTTTTAAATTCAGGAGTTAGTATTAAGTTCAACAAGGCTGGCTGATGCAAAGCACCCATTTTTAACAAGCTACCACCAGCCTGAGAGTGTGAGCTGTGGGTTTTCTCTAGCTGAGAACCATCCTTACCAACAAATGATGCCCTTGTCATTTATCAAGATTCAGTCAACATAGAACCTGCTTCCC
>NW_011494763.1:783654-801096 GCF_000754665.1 Bison bison bison
TGCTCCTGCTTCCCTGGTGGCTCAGGTGGTAAAGAATCTGCCTGCAATGCGGGAGACCTGGGTTCGATCTCTGGTTTGGGAAGATGCCATGGAGAAGGGAACAGCTACCCCCTCCAGTATTCTTGCCTGGAGAATCCCATTGACAGAGGAGCCTGGGCTCCTGGGCTACAGTCCACGGGGTCGAAAAGTCAGACATGACTAAGTACACTACTACTACTACTGTCTCTGATTTTTTTTTTCCAAATTTTTTCCCCAAAGTTACCGTAGAGGATGCATATATCTCAACAAAGCAGTCAAGTTTCTTTGCTAATAAGGAAAGCCAGTGTGTTGGAACCTGTTGATTGAATTTAACTGTAGACTCTAACCAATCATAGCAATTGAACCAAAGAGAAGACAGCTATGGCTGACAACTGGCAGACAGAAAGGATCCATGAGGAGTCAGGAAGTCTTGCCAGAGTTAGAAACCTCCTTTCCCACGTGGTTTTAAATTGGGTCTCCATCTGGGTCTGTGAACGTATGTGCTTTATGTTTGTTGTGAAATAATCCAAAGTTCATTTTCTACTCATTCACAGACACTTATAAATGTACTGAATTTTTGGCAATCATTGTTTGCATACATTTTTTTCTTTCTGGAAGTTTCTTTAAATGCCCTCACCTGAAATCCTACTCCCTAGAGTTATGTCACCTGACTCTAGTACTCTTGCCTGGAAAATCCTATGGACGGAGGAGCCTGGTAGGCTGCAGTCCATGGGGTCGCTAAGAGTCAGACACGACCGAGCGACTTCACTTTCACTTTTCCCTTTCATGCATTGGAGAAGGAAATGGCAACCCACTCCAGTGTTCTTGCCTAGAGAATCCCAGGTATGGGGGAGCCTGTTGGTCTGCTGTCTATGGGGTCACACAGAGTCGGACACGACTGAAGCGACTTAGCAGCAGCAGCAGAGTTATGTAGGGCTTCACAGGTGGCTCAGTGGTAAAGAATCTGCCTACCAATGCAGGAGACTCGGGTGGGATTCTTGGGTCGGGAAGATCCCCTAGAGGAGGAAATAGCAACCCACTCCAGTATTCTTGCCTGGAGAATCCCATGGGCAGAGGAGCCTGGCGGGCTACAGTCCATGGGGCTGACATGACTGAGCATGCGCGCACAGAGTTATGTAATCACTGTTAATAATGTGGTATGTCTCTTCCAGGTTTTTTCTATCCACCTACAAACACACGTATATTTATATATACATACAGACATATGAGATCATACCAGTGTAGCTTTAAAAGGAAGCTTCTTTAATTGGCTCCCTCCTCCTTTTTCCTGATTTATAATAAGAAATGCATTGCTGTTTAACCATGAATTAAAGGTTTTCAATATAAGATTTCTCAAAACAGATAAACTCTCTGATAAGTTTAAAGCGAATTAAAACAAAGTTGCTTTCATTGCATTAGCTTTCTCCCCCAGGGACTTTGAAAGTATAAATGCTGCAGTAAAGTTAACCTTACCGGAAAAAAAAAAAATGTAACCAAGCAGGCTCTTTTATTTTTTTCATTTTCTTTTCCATTATGGTTCATTGCAGGATACTGAATATAGCTCCCTGTGCTATATAGTAGGACCTTGTTTACCCAGTCTATATATAACAGTTTGCATCTGCTAATCCCAAACTCCAAACGCCTCCCTCCCCACCCCATTACTCTTGGCTATCACAAGTCTGTTTTCTATGGCTGTGAGTCTCGGGCAGGCCAGCCTAAGTCTTTTAATTTTTAGATAATAAACTAAAAATTTCTTTAAATTTCCATTTTAGTTAATCTATGTAAACACTATCAATTACTGCTTCTTGATGAAGGCAAAACACAGTTAGTCAATCATGGTTGTGGGGTTGTGAGGTTGTGGGGCTGTGGGAGAGACAAATGTGATAACCCACAGCTTTCGGACCAACTGTGGACATGAATAGGTTTCTGAGTATTTATAGTCCCTTTCCAGACACTTTTTTAAGTAAGGAGACTTTTCATGGCCCATGTCGCAACCATGAGAAGTAAGATGTGAACAACTTCTCGACTAAATACGATGTGAAAAAACCAAAATCCCTCTTTCTAAAAGTAGTATTTGTAAGGATTATGTTAACCACTAACCTCTTTTGCATTTCATTTTTTTACGAAAGCACTGAGGGTAGGGCCTGGCTAAATATGAAAGTAAGCCGGGCAAGCGGGTGGCCACCGGCCACGTGGGCTGCGGGAGCGGGGGTTCGCCCGGGTGAGGACAGCCCACCTGGCCGGGAGCCCACGCCCCGCCCCAGCGGGTGGGGCCGCGCGGAAAATGACGAGGAAACCAAGTCACGCGCTTGCCGGGGGCTCCCGGCTGCGGCCCGGCGGCGGCCCCGTCAGTGTCAGGAGCACGTGGCCGGGCCGGACCGCGCGCTCTAACCCGGGCGCGGCGGAGGCCCGGCGGCGAGCGGCGGGGCGTGGGCCTGCGGGTCCCTCTCGCCGGCCCTGGCAGGTACTCCTTTCGTCTCATCGTTAGGAGCCCCTACTCCCAGAAATCCGTATGTCTACACTCAGGTCTCTACTGGTTAGGGATTAAGAGTGAGTCAGCAGGAGTCAAACAGGTGGTTCCAGCAAGATTTCCTCTTTCCCTCAGGTAAAGTTGCCATCCAGGAAACCCCGTGTGTGCTAAAAACCTTATTCTGGGAGTTCTTCAATGGTTTACATTAACCCATAAATGACTCACCTTTTCTCAGCCTACCACAGGGCCTGGGGTATTTATTTCCAAAAACCGATTGGGAAAATGCAAACCATTGGTGACCTTTCCAAGCTTTAAATATTTATAATGAAAGTCTAAGCACAAACTTGAGAGATTACCCGCCCCTAAGTATTTTGCACATAAAAAACATTGCCAACAAAAACATGAAGTTATTTTCCTTAAGGAAAAGGGTTTCAGCTGAGGAAGTGGGGCTTAACCTCGGTTTTATGTGTCAGGTATGAGTTATACCCAGAAATTAAATATGAACTAGATTTAAGAAATAAACCCTTTGGAATTTTGGCATCATCTGAATCATTACTAAGGATAGTTTTGCTTTTTTTGGTTGTTGTCTGTTTAAAAAACAAACTCCTTTTGGGGAAACTTTAATAGATTTCCTGCACTTACTCAAAATAAAGTTCTTATTCAACGTATTTTCTCGGGTTTTCCAAGTAACTTACTGTTCTTTCTTCCTGTAGGGACAAAACCAGGAAATTGTTCAGAAAAAGGCCCAAGCTGACTTTCTAATTGACTATTATGATTAGTGAGAAAAATGTGGGAAATTGGGAATATTGGGGCTGGGTTGATAATTTTAGAAAAAAATGGAGAAAACACCAAATTTAAGATATTTTTAAAGTCTTAGAGAAAATGATGGTACAAGAAGCTTAGAGATTCCCTCAGTCTAAGCTAGCTGACTCATGGTTTTTAACAATATGTATAATCTAGGAGAATCTAATAGATTAAGAAAGATATTAGGAATGTTGTCAAATGCTCTGTTACAGACGTGGATAATTGCTCTTGTGACATCCTTATACATTTGGGGATTTTTGCCTTTTGACTAAGGTGGGAATTAATAATCATTTTAGTTTCTATTATAATTTATACTTTCCTGTATATTATCTCATTTATATTATAGTATTGATGTCTTAAGTAACTAGTTGCACATGTCAGCTTTCCCCCCTCTTTGTTACACTTATCAGAGCCGAAGGGAATCAGGATATGCTATTTTGGTATAAAATTATTTTGAGCTGAGGACTGTTGAGAGTCAACAGATGAAGAAAGAAGCTGTTTCGGAGTTTCCCTTTTCTGACCCAAGGCACCAACTTTGGGGAAATAAGCCTGCCACAAATTTCCTCTTTGGGGCAGACCTACTCATAAGTGTCCTGACTAGGGGAGTTTTGTGGCCCTGAAGCAGGCATATAGGCTTCTCATACCCACAGAGACAAGCATTATCACAAACTTTCTTATCTCCTGTTTGTTCTCCTGAAAATCCATTGGCCTTCCCTAAAGAAACCCTTCTGTTCTTCCTGTACTGGCCTTTTCTTTCCTCTATTGAATTAGGTGTATAAACTCCAAATTCTAACTACTTTGAGTTATATTCCTCATTGATTGCTCCTGCATGTATGAGTCCTGCACGCATAAGGATACTCCTTTTTCCCCTTGTTATCCTGTCTTTTGTTGGACTTAATTCACAGGCCCCCAGAAACTGAACATGAGAAGGTAGAGAAAAAGTTTTTCCCTCCCCTACTGACCTAAAGGAAATACCATGAAATATCAGGACAAATATTGATCAAAGCTGTTACTGGGGTATGTGGGGGAGAGGAGTATAGCTTAGATCTTTATAGAAATGTTCTTAGGCCTAGATCTGTAGAATCCAACTTAAGTCAGCTCTTTTTAATATTTTATTGAGATTTATCTCCCTGCCAAGCACTGTGCTACGAGCTTTAACTAGCATGATCTTATTTCACCCTCAAAACAACTCCATCAGGTAGTTAAATCAGTTCAGCTCAGTTCAGTCGCTCAGTCATGTCTGACTTTTGTGACCCCATGGACTGCAGCACACCAGGCTTCCCTGTCCATCACCAACTCCCGGAGCTTACTCAAACTCATGTCCATCGAGTTGGTGATGCCATCCAACCATCTCATCCTCTGTAGTCCCCTTCTCCTCCCACCTTCAACCCTTCCCAGCATCAGGGTGTTTTCCAATGAGTCAGTTCTTCGCATCAGGTGACCAAAGTATTGGAGTCTGAGCTTCAGTTAAATCAGACAAAGTAAATAACTTCCTGCAGTACCAACTGCTATAAAAGGTGGCACCTAGTGCTGCTCCTTACCCCATTCAGCTTTCTTTCCCTAGATGTTACTGTGGGGGTCAGAGGCATGGAATCTATTGTTTTGCACTTGTCATGTGGACTCAAAATTCACTTTAATTTGTTAATGACTATTGAGTTTGATTTTGCAGAGTTTAAATTTTGATAACTGACTAACATTACATCTGTGCCCTTTTTTCCTTTCTTATGATCCAAAGCATTTATAGTTTCCTGGACTTATGCTAATGATACTCTTTTCTTTTTAAATTACTTAGGGGGCTACAGCCAGTTGTGTTTACACATAGAGAAAGAAGTCCTGCCTGAATTGGCCAGGAAGCCACACCCACGTTAATTTTCAGTTGTCACATCTTTTCCTATGTGATTTCTTCCATTGCTTTTAAGCTTAAAGTCCTTCCTGTTGATAATTCATAACTATTCACCTATGTTTTATTCTAGGTTTTGTTCTTATTTTTCATTTAACTCTTTAATCAATTTTATTTCAATGTGAATAATGAGAAACCAGCTTCTCATCTTCCTAGCTTGGCTCTTTCCTCTTATCTTAATTAAGATTTCTAATTTCTATGGTATTTCTGGGCTTTAAAACCCCTGCAGGTAGTGTTAAAAATAGCTACATTTTACTATGCTGTAGGTTATTTTCTGAGAATAAACTGCACTCTTTTAAGAACTAACATGCTAAATGATTTGGGGTCTCTGTTTTCTTTGGGCCACAGTATCTTCTGTAAAATGAGAGACTTGGGCTGGATACACTTTTCTTTCGAGGACCACACGCCTGGTGGGCTGAACGAGAAAGAAATTCTGCAGACAATTTTGGGAATTTCTGTGTTACATAAAATGCAAAAAGCATTTCCTTTTCTTTATTTGAATGATAAGTATTATTATTTATTCAGAAGCATTTACTGTGTGCCTCTAAACCAAGCATCGCGAGAGAAAAGGCCCCCAAGCCCAGACACGGTCTCGGCAGTGGAGGTCATACTGTGCAGAAGACAGACGGTGAGCAAACCCTGGTCAGTTCCAGGGAAGTTGTGGCGGGGTGTCAGGAACCCACAGCAGGGGGAGCCCTCGGAGTGCTGCAAGCTGGAGGCTGGAGTGGGAGCTGCCCAGGGTAAAAGCACGCGCTGTTAAGTGAAAGGGCACGGAACTGTTGAGAGTTCAGCCTGAAGCTGCATCGCTGGGGAACTTCGAGGTCTTTGGGGGGATCTGGGACTTTATCCCTGGGGGACAGTGGGGGGGACGGGGAAAAAACTACTGGAGATTTTAATTAGGGGTGTGATGTTTACATTTTGCAGAGATCCTGCTGCTGCTTTGGAGAGACTAGGTTGATGGAGGCAGAACTGTTAGGGGGTCATAGTGTTTAGATCAGAGGTGCTGGTGATGTTGGATAATAGTGAAAACGGGGCCAAAGTGGACGGACTGGAGCGAAAAACTGGAGATGTGATTTCAAGAAGTCAGGGAAACAGAGGAGTCGGAAGCGGTGCCCCGGTTGCTGGCTTGTGCCGTTGGGTGGATACTGGTGCTCGTGCCTGGAATGTGGAGCCTGTGGTGCTGACCTGGAGAATAGTCACGAGGCATCGAGACCAGTGAGCTCTGCTCTCCCTGAAGTCAATAGTATGCAGCAGCTGTCAAGTTCGTCTGCCCCGTCATCCATTTCTTCTTGGTGGAGCATCTCTGGGGGCCAGGGTTCCGTGGAACACTCTGATAAATGCTGGACTAGCCAAGCTCAGAGGTCTCTTCCCCATCATGCTTATTATAACCAGAAAGTAAAGTGCATTGCCTGATGTTTTAAATAAACTCGTAAATTCAAGTGTGATGAGGATATAGAAGGTGCACAATGGATGCATTTGTGGATAGTGAGCACACTCTCGTGACCACTGCCTAGAACAACACAGAATGCATCACTTAAGCCTCCTGTGTGGTCCAGGTTCTGAGTCTGTGAATCAAACACAGACTGCAGGGGCGGGCTTTTGGTTGAACCATCACTTCCCTTGGTCCTCTTGGATGGCTTCCTCCCCAGAAAGCAGGGTATTGAGGGGCCTAGACGTTGGCTCACCTGTTGCTCTGCACCCTGAGCACCACCAGTCAAAACCCTGGCCTCTTCCCTTGGGAAGAGTATTACTGACCAAGAAGTCACGTCAAGGGCCTTCATCTGGAGTTGGCCTCACCTGCCAAGAAGCCTTCATGTGAAGATCTCAGGAAGAAAGGAAAGTTCTTATTCATTTACCAAACAGTGTCCAGCAGCTCTTGATTCCCTAGGTTAACAGTGGTGCAGCTGAGGGATCACTAAATATTTATAGGTAATGAGAACGTGAACATCAAGCTCTGCTTCCTGCCCAAGGAACAGGCCATGGACGGCAGTGCCTACAAGAAAGCAATATTCACTGGCATTTCAGCATCTCACCATGAATGAGTGAGTGGATGAGTGAATGAGTGACTGAATGAGAAATGGGTGAGTGAGCGAATGAATGAACAAGTGAATGAATGAGTGAGTGAATGAATGAGTGATAAATGGGTGAGTAAATGAATGAATGAGTGAATGAGTAAGTGAATGACTGAGAAATGAGTGAGTGAGTGAGAAATGGGTGAGTGAGTGAATGAGTGAGTGAATTCATTTTCTGTGCTGAAACGCTTCTCCCTACCTCTTTCTGCGGCTGCTTTTCCTATCTGCGGGCCCTAATTTCAATGCCTCACCCTGGGAGAAGCTATTCCCAAGCCCCAGACTAGATCAGGGCACCTCTTATACACTCTCTCAGCCCCTTCTACCTCTTGCTAACACGCAGTACCACTGCTTTTGGCAACAGAGAGGCACCAGGCCTGCGAGGAGGCTGAATGAGGCAGCCTCAGAGGACGGCCACCAAAGTCTGACTGCCCGGGTTCAAGTCTCTGTGCATTTACCGCTTACGAGCTTTGTGACCTTGGGCAAATTACTTAACTTCTCTGTGCAGCACTTTACCAGCTGGATGAGGATCAGCAGAGCACACACATCAGAGTCCCCTTGTGATGATTAGAGAGAGCATCCTGGTGAAGTGGTTAGTGCAGGAAGGCGCCCCAAAACACACGTGCTTAGTGAATGCAAGTCTGTGCTGTTCTGACTGAGGGATGGTGGAAGGTTCTATGGGTCTGGGTGTCCGAGGAGGGAGGTGCAAAAGCCAGCCGGCAGGTGCGGAGAGTGGTGGTAACAAAGATGAGTGAGCCTGGGTTTTTTATTTTTGGCCACACCATGCAGCAAGTGGGCCTCCCAGGAGGCACAGCGGCAAAGTATCTGCCTGCCAAGTGCAGGAGACACAGGAGACGAGGGTTGGTCCCTGGATCGGGAACAACCCCTGGAGAAGGAAGTGGCGACCCACTCTGGTATTATTACCTGGAAAATTCCATGAACAGGGGAGCCTGCTGGGCTACAGTCTGTGGGGTCAGAAAGAGTTGGACACAACTGAGCATGTGCACACACGCAGCAAGTGGAACTTCCCAGAGCAGGAGTCGAACAGTGCTCCCTGCAGTGGACGTGCAGAGTCTTAACCACTGGACCACCCGGGAAGTCTGAGACTGAGGTTTTAATAAACGTTTCCATCTAGGACACGGTCTGACTTGCTCTTACCCTATCAATACAAAATGTTTCTTAGCAGCTGCCCAAGTTAGAATGAACCTCGCCTTGGTGATAAGAAGCCATTGTTTTAACATAAATGACAGATAGTCTGCCTCTTCTTCCTGCTGGCTTCTATCATGGGAACTTCCAGTGGGGGTCAACTCAGCTGCCTAGATTTGGCTCCTGACAGCTAACCAGCTCACTCTGTCTGATAACCTAGTGACCAAAGGAGAGGAAAGGGTGGGGCTGGCTTCAGAGTATTTACATGTGATCCCTACGAATGTGCATAGTCAGGGAAATAATCATGGATCCTAGCACTGGAAAGTTCTTCCCAGTCCCCTTTTGAAATTCAAATGTTTATGGCTTCATCTCGCTCAATGTGAAGATCTTTTTTTCAGCTCAGGAAGGCATCCTGGAACAAACGCATTTGGTCATTTATTTTCTGGCCTCGTTTAGATGAGGTTTTTGAAGACAGTGGGGGATCTGTCAGCTCTATGATCCGTCAGTTTTGTAGATCACGTTCAGCCCTGTAATTCTATGATCTAATAGAATTTATAACATTATGTATTCCAGCAGTGACTTGCAAAGATTGCTTTGAAGGGATTACAGATGGTTCTGTAAGTATATACTTTTAGAAGCACATAATGCAATTTGCTTCCTAGCCCAAAGCCCCAAAAATAATTAGGTAAGAGTTGAGACAAGTGTTAAAAGGCAGTTGTTTCTGGTGAATCCAAATGGTTTTTTAAAAAATCAATTTCATTTATCATCAGAGGAGGACTTGCATTTCAGAATTCTGCTTTGTTGAATAGGAGAACACAATGACCACGCTAGCATTACAGAAGTAAGCGATGAGAAAAATCAGTGCAACATTCCAAGTGCAAATTAATTATAACAGAGTGAGGAGAAGGAATTTCAGAATGTGAGAGTGACTAACAGAACGGAGACTCAAGTGGCTGCCTGCGGGGACTCTTACATAGTCCGATTTGCAACTTTAACATATGTCTTCCATCTGACTGCCTCTGAAGCCCCTTGTGCCTTGAAATTGCCCTGGCCAATCTGGTTTCCTTTTGTGGGATGGGGGAGACTTTCTCACTGAAGTGTGGGTCAGAGTTCAGGCTTGGTCTGCACAGAATGTGGTGGGGCTGGTCCAGAGGGAAGCGAACATCTGGACAGTGTGGGCCACACTGTCGAGGGCTTTCCTGTAGGCAAGAGGGAACCATTTGGAAATTTTATTTCAATAAATTTTTATAGTAAGAAGTGGGGAGGGAGTCTTTGCTCAGTCGTGTCCGACTCTTTGCGACCTCATGGACTGTCGGGGTCCGTGGACAGAGGAGCCTGGTGGGCTACAGTCTATGGGGTTGCAAAGAGTCGACACAACTGAGCGACTAAGCACAGCACGTATTTTATTTAAAACATTTACTTATTGGCCGCACTGCGTCGTCACTGCCGTGTGTGGGCTTACTGTGATTGCAACGAGCAGGGGCTACTCTCTACTTGTGTCACATGGCCTTAGCTGCTCTGAGGCACGTGGGATCTTTCCCGGCCAGGGATCAAACTGCTGTCCCCTGCATCGCAAGGCAGATTCTTAACCACTGGACCACCAGGGAAGCCCCCAGGTGCAGTGTTAAGCAGGACAGTCAGGGACGCTCTCATAGAGGCGGGGTTTTGAAATAAACGTCTGAGGGTGTGAGGAAATGAGCCATGTGGTTTCCTGGAGGCGGAAGTGTGCCCTGCTAAAAAGGAGGGAGTGGTGAGGAGGGGACCAGGAGTGGAAGGAAGCCATCTGGGGTCTCCAGCAGAAGAATGACTTCTGACTGTGGCTCTTATGTTGGGAATAGACTCAAGAAAGAAAGGGAAGAAGGCAGGACCAACCTAGACAGCATATTAAAAAGCAGAGACATTACTTTGCCAACAAAGGTCCGTCTAGTCAAAGCTATGGTTTTCCCGGTAGTCATGTATGGATATGAGAGTTGGACTATAAAGAAAGCTGAGTGCCGAAGAATTGATGTTTTTGAACTGTGGTGTTGGAGAAGACTCTTGAGAGTCCCTTGGACTGCAAGGAGACCCAACCAGTCCATCCTAAAGGAAATCAGTCCTGAATATTCATTGGAAGGACTGATGTTGAAGCTGACACTCCAGTACTTTGGCCACCTGATTCAAAGAGCTGACTCATTGGAAAAGCCCCTGATGCTGGGAAAGATTGAAGACGGGAGGAGAAGGGGTCAACAGAGGATGAGATGTTTGGATGGCATCACCGACTTGATGGACATGAGTTTGAGTAGACTTTGGGAGTTGGTGATGGACAAGGAGGCCTGGCGTGCTGCAGTCCATGGGGTCGCAGAGTTGGACACAGCTGAGCAACTGAACTGGAACTGGATGTGGTGTATTCACTTGCTAGGACTGCTGGAATAAATGACTGCAGACTGGTGGCTTATGAGAACAGCAGTGTGCTCCTTGCAGCCTTGGAGGCCATAAAGTCTGACATCAAGATGAGAGCGGGGTTGGTTCCTTTTGGAGGATCTGAGTCCATTTTATGCCTCTCTCCTGGCTTCTGGTGGATGCCTTGGTGACCCTTGGTCTTCAGGCATGCCTCTCCAGTCCATGGTTCCATCCTCGCATTGCCTCTCCTCCTTTGCAGGGATACTTGTCACTGGATTTAGGGCTCATCCCAGTCCAGGAAAGTCTCGTCTTGAGATTCTTAATTACATCACTGAACACCCTTTTCTCAAATAAGTCACATTCACAGGTTCCAAATGGAGATGTCATTCTGGGTAACCCTTTGGCCCCTGCAGAAGTTTGGGAGGAGGACGGGGATTTTGGAGACAGGTGACAGCAGTCATGACCTAGGAAGACTCAGGGATTCTCCCAGAGTTCCACAGGCAAGTGCTGCCTGGTTCTCCCCCAAGTCTATAAGCATCTCCTTAGTGTCCCTCAACAACGCAGTGCTGAAAACAGCTTGAGCCAAGAAAGCCAAGTTCATGACCTTGAACCATAGTGCAACCACTATGAAATCAAGCGGCTATTTTCTCAAGATGCCTTGATTATACAGGTGCCTTCTCATTGCTCATCGTGTGATCTACCCTGATAAAGGTCTGATTCCTGGAGGTCACCTCTGGGTCCCCCCACCTTTATTCTAATGAGTGAAGGAATGAATAACCAATTTAAGTCTGCATCTGACTAGTGTTGAAACTCAGAAGAGATTCTAATAGCTCAAGTGGTTCTTACACTTTTTATTTTTTTTTAATGTAGTCAAGCATGCCCTTGAGAATGTAGGAGAAAATTATGGGTCTCCCTCCCTGTGAAACGATCCTTTATTCTCATCATACATAGTTTCCAGGGATTCATGGAGGGAGAGTGGATCAACCCCTGAGGAGGTGGCCCAAGGAGCCCCTGGTTTTTGGCCACAGATATGGCCACGTTTTTCTCATGAGAATTGGATGATACTTCAAATCTTCAGCCTGGGAAACTGCCCAGCCCACTTGATTTCATATGACACAACCAGCCAGATTTGGGACTGGAAGTGTTCAGAGCCCCAGTTTGCCAGAGAGCTTGGAGCAGGGAAGATGCTGAGCCCCAGAGTCTGATGAGCAGATGGCAGGTACCATGCTGGTGAGAGGCCAGGAGGTAAGGCTGCTGGTGGTGGGGAAGGAGAAGAAGGCTGAAGCCAACACACCTTCAGAAGGTGCATTGGTGAAGGGCTGTGTGTGGAGAGCAGAGGAAAGAAGATTTTAAAAGGATCCTGGGTTGCCAGCCTACAGAAAAGCAAGAAAGGCATAATAACCTCAAGTCAAGGAGGCTGTTTTGATGATAAGTCCAATTTGTAGCTTTTAGAATCTTCAGAAAGTCTGTGCTCTGTTTGGAAGATGTCAATTCTCATCGCTGAACTCGTGGACAGGATAGCAGTGGTTGACACAAAGAACGTTCATGAGTCCTTCGGACTTTGCTCTTGTGGCAAATGTGGACTTGAATTGCTGTTGGCTTTAGAGGTACAGCTTACCTGTTTCTCCATGACATCCAGTTTCATTTGTCATGGGTCCTGTATTATATTACAGAATAGGGTAATGAAAGGGCCCTAAACTTAAAAACTCCTTTTAAACGGCAGTTACACATAGTTTTTTTCAATTATTATTATATTGGTGGCAATGGGTCTTTGTTGCTTTGCACGGGCCTTTCTCCAGTTGTGGTGAACCGGGGCTGCCCTTCATCGCTGCGCTCAGGCTTCTCATTGCTGCATCTTGTCTTGTTGCTGAGCCCAGGCTCTAGGGCATGTGGCTTCGGTAGCTGTAGCACGCGGGCCCAGTAGTTGCCGCTCCCGGGCTCTAGAGCGCAGGCTCAGTAGCTGTGGTGCATGGGCTTAGTTGCTCCGTGGCATGTGGGATCTTCCTGGGCCAGGCTGTGAACCCGTGTCCCCTGCATTGGCAGGCAGATGCTTATCCACTGCACCACCAGGGAAGCCCTACACATAGTTTCTATTGAACCCCCAACCAAATTCCTAAAAGTGCAAAATTCATAGAGCATGACGATGTGAAGATCTTGTGAAAAATGTCAGACTGTCTATATAGGACGCAGGTCATGGTCCCTCTGAGACTCCAGGTAGAATCCTTCCTTGTCTCTTCCAGCTTCTGGTGGTGGCCGGCCAGCCCAGCGTTTCTTGGACACATCATCCCAATTTCTCCCTCCTCCAGTCTCCGCCTTCATTGCCACACGGTCCTCTCTGTGTCTGTCTCCACTCTACCTTCTTCCCTCTTCTTGTAAGGATGCCAGCCCATTGGGTGAAAGCCTCACCCTCCTGCAGTATGACCTCTTCTTAACAAATTACATCTGCAAAGACTGTGTTTCCAGAGAAGGTCACATTCTTCTGGAAGCGTTGGGAGTAGGGCTTCAGCATGTCTTTTGGGGGGACATGATCCGGCCCCACAACAACATGTCAGAGCTGGAACCGAACTTCTCATCTTGTCTTCCCACCAAACCAAACTTATAATGATTCATTTTCTGTCCCTCCTCCCTTTAAAAAGCATCCTCCATGGACCTGGGTAAGGGAAGTACAGGGTGCAGCAGGGAAGTCCTGGAGGAGGGTCTGGTGCTCACGACGGACACCCCAAGGAATGTGCCAGTCGGGTGACCTCCTGACAAGAAATTGTAGCACCAACCCACTGTTACCATTGTTTAGTCACTAAGTCATGTCCAACTCGTTGTGACCCCATGAACGTAGCCCACCAGGCTCCTCTGTCCATGGTATTTCCCAGACAAGGATACTAGAGTGGGAGCCATTTCCTTCTCCAGGGGATCTTCCTGACCCAGGGATCAAACCCGCACGTCCTGTGTCTCCTGCATTGGCAGGCGGGTTCTCTACCACTGGGCCACCTGGGAAGCCCATGGCGACTGTTAAAGCACTTTAGACTCTTCATCCACGGATCTCGCCAGCCCACAAAGTTATAGTAACCGTGGCTGATGTGTTTTGAAATTCTGTAGGCGTGAAACTTCCTGAGTGACTGTAAGTGTGTATGTGTGAGAGAGTGTGTTTTGTGTACATGCGTGTATGTGTTTGTGTCTGCTGAGTGGATGTATGAGGTCAAGGTTTAGATGTGATGATGTCAGTTGACTGTCACAGAATTTCACTTAGATGTCTCTTCTGAAGGGAAACCTTGGCAACTAAAGCCTATAAATGTAGATATTACAGCAAATTAGATGGCTGGGGTTCAGGTGACTTTCTTCTTTTAGTGACTAGAGAAAGTCAGGCTTCCCACCCCCACAACCCCCTCCCCTGGCATACCCACTGGACACAGACATTTGGCTATAACATTTGAGTCAGAAAGAAAAACAGAGAAAGCTCGAGAAATGCCAGGCTCCTACAGCCATCTGGAGCTAAAAGAAGAGAGGAAAGACTTCTTAAATAGAGGAGAGGGAGAGATGGGAGAGATAAAGATACAGAGAAAGACAGACAGAATCAGAAAGCAAATAGGCCAGTGTCCCCAGGGCCTGGGATCGAAGGCAGAGTTTGGGTGGATTAAAGGCTGTCTTTTAAATAAAGGTCTGGGAAAAGAGTAGATTTAGCATAAAGACTATTAGAGGAAAAAAGTTCAGAACTAGCAGAAAAGGTTCAGTTGTATGTTTTAGAGTTAACATTAATTTCAAAATTTGCCTCAAAGGCGTGTCATCTTAAACTCAGTGCTTTGGGTCATTTTACATGTATCTGTATAGATAGGGATGTTCTTTCAGCCATGGCGGTAACAGCAATAGTGAAATTTCCGGGTGGTCTCTACAGTGGGAGCAACAGTGGTGTTCTTGGCTCAGGTTCCCAGATTAACAAGGTCAAAGATGTGTTTTTAGAAGTTAGAGCACTTGGGGGCTTCCCTGGTGATCCGGTGGTTAAGAATTCATTCCCTGCAATGCAGGGGACACTGGTTTGACCCCCAATCTGGGAAGATCTCACATATTGCAGGGCAGCTAAGTCCGTGTGCCGCAACCACCGAGCCTGAGCTCTAGAGCCTGGGAGCCACAACTGGAGAAACCCACGCACGTCGCCAAAGACCCAGCACTGCCAAAAATAAATAAACATTAAAAAAGAAGAAAATTAGATGTTGTTGCCTAATTGACAGTCCACTTACCTCTTTACCTAGGAAGTTGGTGAGACGAAGGTAAATTCTAGAAATGGAATGAAAGCAAAATATATAAAAACTGCTATAGAGCGACATCTGATAGGCATAGAGGTTTGAGGGTGAAGTAGAACTTCACTAAACCCTAAGACTCTAGGAACTACACTGCATTTAGCAGGACTAGGATGTGAAACCCCTAATTACCATCAGGGTTTCTGGATAAATTTATTAATAGATATATTTCCTTTTTGCAGTTGGCATTTCTGGTTGTGTTGGCATTTTCTGAGTCAGATCTAGTAAGTGAGTAAGACTTTTATGGACAAAGGAGAATTTAAAAAGTATAGCCAGTCTTATTAATATGTTAATTCAGCAGCAGAAATGTATAAGAACTTACTACATGCTGTGTATGATTCATGTACATACGTGCATTCTATTGTACATGATTTTTAGATGCTTGCTTTTTAAATGATAATTTTCTCACATTCAAATACAGTGCTTTTTTGTTGTGCTTTGTTTTACAGAAAGCCTATCTGATTTTATTGTGGAAGACTTCATTTAGCAGAGATTTTCACTTTAGAGAAACTTAGAAAAAATTCCCCCCTGTGTTGAATGGGAGACGTCTGCACTGAGGAGGGGATATGAATATGCGCGTAAGCAACAAAAATGCTGGTTTGGAAGCCAAGAATTTTGCTTGTTATCTGGTATGTGAACTTGAACCACCAAATGATAGAATGTTTTAAAGTAGATTCTTTCTTAAAGAGAGGAATCATCTCCTAAGAAAATCTCTGCCAGGGAGGACACTATTTTAACCATCTTCGTATCACCAACCTGCCCAGCTCAGAGCTTAGAATATAAAACACGCTCAAAACATATTTTTTGTGTGGGAATTTTGATCTTGGTACTCAAACCTGCACGTGCCATTTCTTTACCTACAATGGGCAATAGTGGCTTTGTTCAAATGACATTTTCCCTGCTCTCGGTGGTAATTAATGCTCAGTTCAGACTGCGCTGTTTGGATGAAGAAATCTGAACAATAGCTAGACAAGACAAAGCCTGTTAAATCTTAGGCAGGTTTCTCCGTCTACTAATGCGGTTTAGAATTATACATCAGGAGCATTGTATACCAGAAGAGTATTGATTGCATTTCAGATAATGCAATTTACAGTTAATATGATGGTTAGGCTGGTCCAGGGAAATATTTGTTTTGTTCAATAATGTTAGACAGAAAACATACATTTTAATAAATACTGCATGAGAACAATCCTTTAGGGTGAACTTCAAGGAAATAAACACTGCCACATGGCTACACATGAGTGGATTTTCACATTTCTGAAATCTGGAGAGATTTATGCTCCGTAATTCTTTGCTTTGCAAATAGATTCTTTTGATTTGTTCTTATTTTAATATCAGAAACCATTTACTGGCATTTTGTGTGTCACCTTTAATATCTAAGGATGATAGTTACAGGACAGAATATGCGCTATAATCCTATTTGTGTGTGTATATATGTATACTTGTGTGTGTTTGCATATGTATATATGATTGTATATGTATATATGCGTATATATGATTACACTTGTGTGTGTGTTGTGTGTGTATACACACATGTATATGTATATATACTGTGTTTATATATGATTACACTTGTGTATATGTTGTGTGTATACACACGTGTATATATACTGTGTTTATATGTGTATATATTATTACATATATGTATATATGTTGTGTGTATATACATACATGTATATATACACGGTATTTATGTATATATGATTGCATGTGTATATATACCGTGTGTATATACACATGTATATATGTATATATACTGTGTTTATATATGTATATGTGATTACACATGTATATATGTTGTGTATATACACACATGTATGTATGTAGATATGATTATACATGTATATATGTTGTGTGTATATACACGCGTATATGTATATACCGTGTTTATATGTGTGTATATTATTACATATGTATATAAGTTGTGTATATTCACACATGTATATATGTATGCTGCTAAGTCGCTTCAGTCGTGTCCGATTCTGTGCGACCCCATAGACGGCAGCCCACCAGGCTCCCCCGTCCCTGGGATTCTCCAGGCAAGAACACTGGAGTGGGTTGCCATTTCCTTCTCCAATGCATGAAAGTGAAAAGTGAAAGGGAAGTCGCTCAGTCGTGTCCGACTCTTCGCGACCCTATGGACTGCAGCCTACCAGGCTCCTCCTCCGTCCATGGGATTTTCCAGGCAAGAGTACTGGAGTGGGGTGCCATCGCCTTCTCTGATGATTACGTATATGATTACATATATATATATAGATATATATACACACACATATATCAGATCAGATCACATCAGTCGCTCAGTCATGTCCGACTCTTTGCGACCCCATGAATCGCAGCATGCCAGGCCTCCCTGTCCATCACCAA
>NW_011494763.1:801196-804792 GCF_000754665.1 Bison bison bison
CAGAGGGGTTGGAGAGAGAGCAGTGCCCCGTGTCTGTACAGAGCTGCTTTGAGGTTTCCACAGAAGGGGTTGTTCTCTGATGGGGCGGCCGGTGGCTTTTACATGGCTTGTGGTGGAGCTCCTTGCAGAGCCTGTGGTGGCATCAGTTCAGTTCAGTTGCTCAGTCATGTCCGACTCTCTGCGACCCCATGGACTGCAGCACATCAGGTCTCCCTATCCATCACCAACTCCCAGAGTTCACCCAAACTCATGTCTATTGAGTCGGTGATGCCATCCAACCATCTCATCCTCTGTCGTCCCTTCTCCTGCCTTCAGTCTTTCCCAGCATCAGGGTCTTTTCAAAGGAGTCAACTCTTCGCATGAGGTGGCCAAAGTACTGGAGTTTCAGCTTTAGCATCATTCCTTCCAAAGAAACCCCAGGGTATGTATATGTGTTGTGTATGTATATATACGCACGCACATATACTGTATGTACATGTGATTGCACATATATGTATGCTGTGTGTATATACACGTGTATATATATACTGTCTTTATATGTGTGTATATGATTACATATATGTAAATATGTTGTGTGTGTATATATACACATGCATATATACTGTGTGTATATATGATTGCGTATGTATATGTGTTGTGTGTGTATACATGTGTATATATATACTATGTTTATATATGTATATATGATTACATATGTATATATGTTGTGTATAAGTACACACACTATACACACACAGAACTCTGGAAGACTAAATGTCTAATTTCACAGTGGCTTTGGTGAAGATCAGGGCAGAGCAAGAGTATAACATATTTCTACATTTAGAGTTACAAGTTCCTGTACTATTTGAATTTTTATAAGAAACAATATTGCTTTTGTCATCAGGAAAAGATATATTAACATACAGAGCTGAAGCTGATGACATCGACAATAAAAATAGTACTGCAACGAGCTTGAGAGGAATCTGGTTGCAGCGTGATCTATCAACCCGTCTCCTGCCTGCGCACACGGGGACGCTTGCCGCAGCCCCGCCTGAAATGGCAAAAGATCCACCAGGAAAGCAAGCCCATCATCGAAGGGAGAGGAAGAATGTGTATCATGCCTAAGAACGTGTGTCTGTCTGCAGGGGGAGGTGGGGTACATGACACGAAGCTGGTGACCCCAAGGGGGACTGGTGCCACTGGGGGGCACTTTCTCAATTTTATACCATGTCGCTTTGCCACGTGGTAAAAAAAAAAAAAAAATTTTTAAATGTTAAAAGGCTCTACTCAGGTTCACAGATGACAACTGCTGGCCAAGACAGACCAGGAATCTGACAGGACACAGGCCATTTCCTCCCCGTGGCCTCTCCTGCCTGGGCATCTGCTGTGTTCTCCCCTAGTGGGGCTCCTAGAATAGACCATCGATGGTAAAAACCTAATTCTCTTTTGCTCTTTATTTCCCTAATGCCTTGGAGACAGAGGCTTTAATAAGACCAATGAAAATGAGTTACTGCAAAGATGAAATTTAAAAAGCCACCAAGACTTGCAAAATTCAGGGTCCAATATTTTTATTAGATTGAATAGACATAAAGTTCTTGTATCAAATTGCTTTTAAACAGTGGTTCTCAATTTGGGGGACGTGAGGAGGGGGCTCTGTGATTTTTGCCCCCAGGGGACATTTGGCAATGCCTGGAGACACTGAGGATTGACTGATTCAACCAGTCAATGCTAAAGGAAATCAACCTGAATATTCATTGGAAGGACTGATGCTGAAGCTGAAACTCCAATACTTTGGCCACTTGATGCAAAGAACTGACTCATTTGAAAAGACCCTGATGCTGGGAAAGATTGAAGGCAAGAGGAGAAGGGGATGACAGAGGATGAGATGGTTGCATGGCATCATTGACTCGATGGACATGAGTTTGAGTAGGCTCCGGGAGTTGGTGATGGACAGGGAAACCTGGCGTGCTGCAGTCCATGGGGTTGCAAAGAGTCGGACACGACTGAGCAAACAGCTCACTGGTCAGATTGGTAACATTCTTGGACCCCTGTCCACAGACTTGCCTCTGAGAAGACTGCTTTTAATGTCCTCACTTTGAACTCTGGCCCAGGAGGGTGGCTGACAAATTGCAATCAGAATCCTCTAATCCTTGACATTTGTGAGGCTTCTGCCTGAAGAATATACTAGAACAAGGACAGGAAAACGGAGCTTAGTGATGTAATCAAATGAAACATGAACTAATGTCTCTCTGCAGATGGTGAGAGTGAGGCTTGAAGCCCAACTCTGCTGCATCCAAGCCTCGTGAGCCTGGGAAAGCTGGTTAATAGCCCTGGCCACAGTTTACCTATCTGTGCAATGGGAAGACTACTCTTTTTGTAGGGCTGTTGTGCAGGTTAAGTGTAAGTTAGTGTCCAACTCACAGAAGAACCCACCCCTGGATTAATTCTCTCTTGGAACCCCTCTGTCAAAGGACTCTGCACCCGGTCCCCAGAATCCAGCGCACGACTGGTGCTTGTCAGTCTCTTTATTTCCATGGAGGGGCTTGAAGCGAGACTGCCCACATCTTCTCCTCCTTTGAGAAAAGTGGGCCCCGGCAGGAACTTTCTGAGGCCAGATCTGTGAATGAGCGAAGGGCAGGGCCTAACTCTTCTGAGGAAGCTGCATGAGATGACATTCATCTCATTCCCTGTGAAGTGGAAAGGCTGCAAGTGGGAGAAACCTCTCGCTGGTCCCGCCAGTATTGATCAGCCTGTAGTAGCTGCTCTTCACAGAGAACAGTGGGAAAGGAAACCAGAGGGGAGGGAAAAAAAGAAGTCCCACAAAACTGGCCACCTGAGAGCAAGCCATGCACTTGGTGAGACCCAAAGCTGTCTTGGACTGCCAGGAGATCCAACCAGTCCATCCTAAAGGAAATCAACCCTGAGTATTTGCTGGAAGAACTGATGCTGAAGCTGAAGCTCCAATACTTTGGCCACCGGATGCCAAGAGCCAACTCATTAGAAAAGACCCTGGTGCTGGGAAAGATTGAAGGCAGGAGAGAGATGGGGCGGCAGAGGATGAGATGGTTGAATGGCATCCCCGACTCAATGGACATGGAGTTTGAGCAAGTTCTGGGAGTTGAAGGACAAGGAAGCCTGGTGTGCTGCAGTCCATGGGGTCACAAAGAGCCGGACATGACTGAGGGGCTGAACAACAACAACAATAGCTGTTTGAAGAGCAGAAACAGCTTCCTATCTGTTCACTGGCAAAAATGGTCAGGGAGAAAGACATTTTATGAAGAAGCTTCTCACTGTGCTCATGAGGCGCTGCTGTGCAGCCAACTCGGGCATTGGAAGGAACTCTTGGGAGGGAACTCACCCAACAGATTCCAGCTCCACCTTAAAAAAACAGCCCTCCAGTTGGCGCCTGTCCTTCTGTCTGTCTGCACCTGAGTGTCAGGGCCTCGCATCTGGCCCCGGCATTGCTGACCTGGTTCCAGGGAACCAGAACCTCTCACCTGTTCCTGTTCTAGGAAAAAGGAAGGGGTGCAGGTTGGCTGTGGGCTCAATGCTGAAACACTGTCCTGGCTGATCTCCAGGAATTACAGCTCATAGAGGAGGAGAGGGAAATGGTGGTG
>NW_011494763.1:804892-809781 GCF_000754665.1 Bison bison bison
GGGGGTGGGGTGGGGATGATGGGGGCACCCCCCACAAGTTGGGGCGTGCAGGCCCTTGTCAGTTACACCTGAGGTCTGCCAGCGTGGAGGCCCTGCCAGGTCTCTGCCTCCAAAACCCTCTTGAGACTACTTCCCCGTCTTTCATAATTGCTGTGAGTGAGTCATGCTCTGGGTTTCGCTCAAGCATTTATGACAGAGGGCCTGGCCGACGCCGCTCTCAGGGTGTGTTCTGAGTAAGCGGCAGGTGCTTTAGGAAGACAGCTGCACTGGAGGCTGCGGGTCAGGCGGTGATGGGTCTCCAGCACCTCTGTGAACAGTCCACAGCCTAGATGTTCCCACGCTGAAGGCAGGGATGGAAGGGGGAAGTGATGAATGAGTAACTAGTTTGTTAATTACCTGGAGCTGCCCTGGAGGGAAAATCCATTCTGTTCCAAAGCTGCATCATTTCAGCTGCCTCTTCGCGCATGCATCACCCACAACATCTTTTTTTGTAAAACTATAATTTTTTTTATTTTTGGCTGTGCCGGGTCTTTGTTGCTGCGAGGGCTACTCTTGAGTTGCGGTGCTCGGGCTTCTTGTTGCTGTGACTTGTCTTGTTGCAGAGTGCAGGCTCTAGGGTTGGGGGCTTCAGTAGCTGTGGCACATGGGCTCAGTAGTTGCGGCTTAGCTGCCCATGGCATGTGGGATCCTCCTGGACCAGGGATCGGACTCATGTCCCCTGCATTGCAAGGCAGGATTCCTAACCACTGCACCACCAGGGAAGCCCACCCCCAGCATCTTTGCTGCCCTTGGTGGAGGGGCTGGAGAAAGTTGGTTTGTTGATTACCTTCTGTTCCCTGAGTACTGGGTACTGGCTCTGAGTACACAGAGAGACTTCAGACCTAATTTCTCTCACATAGACTCTCACAGCCTAGACAAAGATGTCAGCTATAAACTAGTAATGACCACACAGGGGTCAAGGGCTATAAAAGCACATTTTCCAAAGGTTTGGGAAGAGGGAGAAGCCAATGAGTGCCCGGGGACGAAGCAGTGGTCCTCTCAGCCTCCCACCGTTGGAACCTGATGATGGTTGATGTTGCGCCCTGATCATGTAGCAGATACCTTCTCATTTTCTGTCTTTTTAGAAATCTTTTTGGCCACGCGATATGGCATGCAGGATTTTAGTTCACCGACCAGGGTTCAAATCCCAGCCCCTGAAGTGGAAGCTTGGAGTCTTAACCACTGGATCACCAGGGATGTCCCCATTTTATGACTTTTTCATTTTAATTCATATTCTCAGGTTTCGCTACCATGGCAGAACATGCTGTCTTAAACTGTATGTTAACCTTACTTACCCATGTCTTCTCTCATGATGCATTATAAAAATATCTTTTTCCCCATCACATGCTTTGTGTCTCTATCTGACTATATGATGTGCTTTCCTTTCCAAAAGCAAATCATTCATGTAAATGTTCCCACAGATCATTAAGCCTGCAAACTCTGGTACCAGGCATAATTGGAAGATGAATCCACAAATAATGCCAACATCTATCTGTACAGCATGTGAGATTTCTTCCTATTTTCAAAGAAAATGACATGAGTATACTCAATATATAAACGGGTATATGATATATGTGTACTTGAGTATATCATATAAATAATATATGATACACTGACCTTCTTTCACATATTAGTCTCCTATTATTTTTTTCTGTTAAATCAGGCAATGAGTACACTTTCCAAGACTGAACACTTTGCAAATGAGCCCCGTGACTCAGCTTTGCCATGAAGAGGTATTCTGGGGCTTTTAAAGGTATGGAGACAGTCTTAAGATCAGTAAAAACAGGATCGTCAAAAGTCATGCAAATTGAAAGTACAAAAAATTGGTTTGGCTTTTGATGGTTTGATGAAACTTTCTCTTCACTGGCTTCATAATTCATAAGCATCAAAGTCAAGGAAACTGTGGTGACATAATTTTACAGTCACAATTTCTGAGTCTCAGAAATGCATGCAACCGAATTGAATGTAGTATTTTTTTTTTTTTATTTAAAACGAGTAAAATATAGATTCATGGTTTTATAATCAGTTTAATGACTGGAAAGAGCCTTTGAGAAAATCTGTTCCCAGCTCATCATTTTGCAGATGAATGCTGATGACTGTGGCTCGTTAATGGCCCGCAGGTCCTTAACCTCCCAGAGTTCAGCTTTCTGGTCTGTGAAAGGAGAGGCTGGGCTGTATGAACTCTTGATCCCCACCCACCACCACCATTTTGCAGGCTTCTAATAAGTGGTTGTTGAATGAATGAAACTAACCCCCACCCCGAGAGACTGCTTGATTGGCTTGGGATCACACAGTTACTCAGGGAGGGACCCATGTCTTCTGACTCTTGGCCATCGCTCTGTATAGAATAGGCTTAGAATAAAGACCTTGAATTTTGTAAAAGTCCTTGGAGATCAGTGAAGAAAACATCCTAAGAAGAGAAAAAAATGAAACAACTGTATACAAAAACCAAGTGAAACACAGCTTCACAAAGCTGCCATTATCTGCAGATACACCATTTCCATTGTAGGCTAGCTTCCCTTAGACATCCAGCTCACATGCCTGGTGGACCAGGAGTGTCAACCATTCTGTTATCAACCTTTCTGTTACTGCATCACAAACTTCTCCAAAAGGAAGAGGCTCGCAACCTCTACCTTCACCTCTTGTGATGGGTTGAATTGCATCCTCTGAAAAGACATATTGAAGTCCTAATCCTAGGGGCCTGGGAATGGGACCTTATTTGAAAATAGGATCTTGGCAGATGTCACCAAGTTAAGAAGAGTTTGTCAGGGCCCAAATCTAGTATCCCCAGTGCCCTCACAAGAATAGGGAAATCCGGGGACTTCCTTGGCAGTCCAGGGGTTGACTTTACCTTCCAACGCTGGGGGTGTGAGTTCTATCCTTAGTGGGGGATCTCACTAAGATCTCACATGCCTCAAGGCCAAAAAACCAAAACCTAAAACAGGAGCAATACTGTAACAAACTCCATAAAGACTTTAGAAGTGATCCACATTGAGACTTCCCTGGTTAGGGGAGTGGCTTCCCTGGTGGTCCAGCGGCTAAGATGCCATGCTCCCAATGCAGAGGGCCCAGGTTTGACCCCTGGTCAGGGAACTGGATCCCACGTGCCACAGTTGAGAGATCACGTGCCACAACTAAAGATCACACGTGCCGCAACTAAGACCTTGTATGGCCAAATAAATAAATAAAAATTTTTTTAAAAAGAGGGAAATCTGGATACAAGACACTCGGAGGGAAGAAGGCCTCATGAAGATGGAGACAGACCTTGGTGTGATGCTTCCATAAGCCAAGGAGCATCTGGGAAGAGATAGAGAAGAAGCTGGGAGATATGGGGAAGGATCCTCCCCTAGAGGTTTCAGAGGGAGGGGGACCTGCTGAGGGCTTCCCAGATGGTGCTAGTGGTAAAGAATCCACCTGCCAGTGCTGGAGAGGCAGGTTCGATCCCTGGGTCGGGAAGATTCCCTAGAGAAGAAAATGGCAACCTGCTCCAGTATTCTTGCCTGGAGAATCCCATGGCCAGAGGAGCCTGGCCGGCTGCGGTCGTTGGGGTTGCCCAGAGTCAAACACGCACGTATATAATCCTGTTGACACGTTGATTTCAGACATCCACCCCCAGAATGGTGAGAGAATGAATTTCTGTTGTTTTCAGCCCCACAGCTCACGGTACTGTCTGTGGAAGGCAGCCCGGGGAAGTGAGCAGGCCTCTTGTGTTTCTGCGGGTTAGTGGGGCCCAGTTGGGTCCTCCTTGCTCTAGGTCTCTCTATAGCGGCTGGGACTGAGGTCACGTGAAGGCTCTACCGGGCAGGATGTCCAAGATGGCGCATTCACATGGCTGTGGTCGGTGCTGTCTTTGGCTGGGGGCCTCAGCTGGGCTTGTGGACTGGAGCACCTACATGTGACACCATTTTCTCTCAGCATGGCAGCGTCTCAAGAACGACCGTTCCAAAGAGGCAGTGAGGCCCTGGCCGGAAATCGGCGCAACAACTCTTCTGCTGTGTTCTGTTCCTCACACCCTTCAGGGAGATGTAACCCACTTTGAAGCTGACTTTAGTGATGAGGGACAGTTCCTGGAGATGTTCTGAGCCATTGCCTCCCACTGGTAACGTGGATTAACAAGATGAGGTTGTAGAAAATATTCTTCACCATAGCCAGCGCTGCCTGGGACCCAGAAGGCCTAATGAAGCCCCCAGGGGGTTCTACTTCACAAGGAGAGTGTCTTCAATCCAGTTTTCTCCCAGAAACTTTCTCACCCCTGGGTCACAGGGGAGGAGGCTAGACGAGACATCTCTCTCCTTGCTTTTAAATCATTTATAGCAACGGTTAGAGCGGTGTTCAGGCATTCCCAGCAGATGAAGCAAGCTTCATTCTCTCCTTCAGGGAGAATTCTCACAGTTCTTTATTCAAAGTGCCTTTGGTATCTCCTGGGGAGCGGTCCACATTGTGTTGGCTGCTGAGACAAAGAAATAAGTAGGAATTTCAGAAGAAAGAAAAAAAAAATTGCAGTCTAGGGTGATGGAGCCAAGAAGACTCTGGTCCTTCCTTTTCCTGTTTCCTTTCCAGGCTGCAGAAGGGGCCAGCATGCTGGGTTGCGGTGCCACTCTGGCTGTGTCTGTCCCCAGACACTCTTTCCTTCCCACGGACTGGCTGGCCCGAGGGACCTCCCCGGACCACGGTGCTGGGGCAGCGTGTTCTAGGTCTCTTGGTCCATTTCCTACGACAGGGTAGGGAAGCTGTCTGTGACCTGAGAGGCTGCAGGTGGGGTGAGGTCTGGAAGGAACCCCTCCGGGAGACAGGTTCCTGCTGTCCATTTGCGGAGGAGACCAGGAAGAGCATGCAGAGGGGTTGGAGAG
>NW_011494763.1:809881-837180 GCF_000754665.1 Bison bison bison
TCGGTGATGCCATCCAACCATCTCATCCTCTGTCGTCCCTTCTCCTGCCTTCAGTCTTTCCCAGCATCAGGGTCTTTTCAAAGGAGTCAGCTCTTTGCATCAGGTGGCCAAAGTATTGGAGCTTCAGCTTCAACATCAGTCCTTCCAATGAACACTCAGGATTGATCTCCTTTAGGATGGACTGGTTGGATCTCCTTGCAGTCCAAGGGACTCTCAAGAGTCTTCTCTAACACCACAGTTTAAAAGCATCAATTCTTTGGCACTCAGCTTTCCTTATAGTTAACTCTCACATCCATACATGACTACTGGAAAAACCATAGCCTTGACTAGACAGACCTTTGTTGGCAAAGTAATGTCTCTGCTTTGGGACCTCCAAAGGGATGAGAGACTGGGGGAGAGACTCAAGACCCTCATCCTTTGTTTTTTTTTTTTAAGATGGACTTTATTTTTTAGAGCAGTTTCAGATTCACAGTGAAATTGAGAGGAAGGGACCAAGAGTCCCCACGTACCTCCCAACCTGACACACATATGGCCTCCCGCCTTATCAGCATCCCCAGCAGACACATTATAAACACCCAAGCTACACAATCTCCCTGAGGGCTCGCTTTTGGTGGTGTGTCTTCTCTGGGCGTGGACTAGCGTATAATTACATGTATCCCAGTGTTATAATACCCAGAGTAGTTTCACTGCCCTCCGCATCCTCTGAGCTTGGTCTCTTCCTGCCTCTCTTCCTGCCCAGACCCCCGGCAACCACTGATCCTTTTACTGTCTCCGTCGTTTTGCCTTTTCTCTGACCCCTTTCTAACCACAGCTGATGTGGTTTACATATTGGGCTTTTGTTTGAGATTTCCTTTGAAGATGAGGTCATGCTGCTTAAGAAGCAAAGACAAAGGTTTTAAGTTAACAGGCAGCACGTTGACCTCCTCACTAGTAAGCTGTGTGACCCTGAGCAAATCACTTCACCTCTCTGAAGCGTGATGTCTCATCCATGTGATGGGGCCAATGAGGGCTGCCTCATACGAATACGGTACACACAGCACCTGCACACAGTAGGGCCTCAACCAGGGTGAACTGCTTGCTTCTGCACCTCCTGCTCATTTCCCACTTTCAATCCTTAAGGGCTAAGTATTTTGTCTCTAGTTGTTGTACAGTCCCTAAGTTGTGTCTGTTTGTGACCCCATGGACTGCGGCATGCCAGGCTCCCCTGTCCTTCACTGTCTCCTGGGGTTTGCTCAAGTTCATGTCCATTGAGTCAGTGATGCTATCTAACCATCTGTCCTCTGTAATCCCCTTCTCCTCCTGCCTTCCATCTTTCCCAGCATCAGTATCTTTTCCAATGAGCCAGTTCTTCACATCAGGTGGCCAAAGGATTGGAGCTTCAGCATCAGTCCTTCCAACGAATACTCAGGACAGATTTCCTTTAGGATGGACTGGTTTGATCTCCTTGCAGCCCAAGGGACTCTCAAGAGTCTTCTCCAGCACCACAGTTTGAAAGCATCACTTCTTCGGTGCTCAGCTTCTTTATGGTCCAACTCTCAAGAATCCACCTGCAACGCAGGAGACTGGGTTCGATCTCTGGGTTGGGAAGATCCCCTGAAGAAGGGAAAGGCTACCCACTAGGAACGGCCTGGAGAATTCCATGGACCGTATAGTCCATGGGGTCACAAAGAGTCAGACACGACTGAGCAGCTTTCACTTCACTCACACCCGTATACGACTACAGGAAAAACCATAGCTTTGACAATATGAACCCTTTGTCAGCAGTGATGTCTCTGCTTTTTAACACACTAAGTTTGTCATAGCTTTTCTTCCAAGGAGTAAGCATCTTTATTTCATGGCTGCAGTCACTGTCCATGGTGATTCTGGAGCCCAAGAAAACAAAATCTGTCAGTCTCCACGTTTTCCCTGTCTATTTGCTTTGGAGCTGAAGGATTTCCCTCTTTTCTCATCCCTACTCTAACTTCTTTCTAGCCTAGGCTTGAACTGATTCAGTGTGTCTGAAAGCGGTGATCAGGCCACATGCCTGTGTCAAATGCTTACCTTTAATGCAATGAAACATGGAACCACCCCTTGGCAACGTGGTGGTGAGCGCAGGAGGAAGCAGGTAGGTCCTCTGTGCTGTTTCCTAGTTCACTTCTCCAGGGTCCTTACCCCTCAACCCCTTTTTGCACACTCGTCACGCAGTTGTGTCTAACTCTTTGTGACCCCCTGGAATATAGCCTTCCAGGCTCCTCTGTCCATGGAATTCTTCAGGCAAGAATACTGGAGTGGGTTGCCATTCCCTTTTCCAGGGGATCTTCCTGACCCAGGGATCAGACTCAGGTCTCCTGCATGGCAGGTAGATTCTTTACCATCTGAACCACCAGGGAAGCCCCAACCACTATTGCCCCCACCAAACCACCAGGGGACCTGATGGTCCCTGAGTCTGAGGAGCCATCATGGGGGTGGCAGACTGTCCATGTAGGGCCCCACTTCCAAGTTCTTTCACACCAAGCTGTCTGTGACTGTTGCTGGCACTAACCTTACACGACACAGTGGAACAGAAACCTCTACGTCCGCAGAAGTATACCAGGCTTCGGGTTTCACCAGGAAGCTTTCTGGACTGTATTTCCTTAAATATTTGTCTCTGGGCATCTTCTGATGAAGACCCTCTAAATGTGAGTTATGCAGCTCCTTAGCTGGACTACTCCTCACTCTCCCAGAGAGGTCTCAGCCTCCCAGATAAGCAGAACGTAGTGAGTGATTAGAAGCTGGGGACAAAAGAAGGTTTCTTGGAAGAGGAATTCCAAGTTTCAGAATTGGTCAGAATATCACCAAGCAGAGTGAGAACACAGGAAAACAGTCAGTTAAGACTTTGGTGTTGGCTGCCTCTGTTTGTGGCACTTGTGAGACCCATGGGTGTGAATGTCAGACCAGCAGCTGGACATGGACATTGGACATGGACATCCCATCCAGTAAATCCTGGACTGGAGGGCCGTTTTGACTCATTTCCAGCCGATTTTTTCATCTACCTCTTATGGGGCATCTCTTTTCTCTCATGTTTGATTTCTTGGGTGGGGGTCATTCACCATCACTCACGTCCCATTTACAAGACCCTTCTTGTGTGACCTGGCACCTAGTGTGGTACGTTACTCTGGAAATGCCAAATGTTTGCATCTGAACTATTAACTTATCACTGGGCTGAACTGATTAGCTACGAGTGTTTTGAGACTCTGTATGAATGCGTATTACAAATATTATAGACTTACTTTATATACAAGTGGTGGATCATAGACTCTTTAGAGAAGGAAAGTTTGCGGTGATATAATCCAATGCCCACAAAATACTAAATAGGTCAACGTGCAATAATTGAGTACCTTCTATGTGTATGTTTACTGAGAGAAAGCATGCTGTAAAATGTTAACATTTGGGGAACATCGGTGAAGGAGACGGGAATTCTTTGCCCTGTTTTTCTGTTTTGTTTCCTTTATTTATTTCGGGCCGTGCTGGGTCTTCGTTGCTGCACACAAGGGTTTCTCTAGTTGCGGTGTGTGGGCTTCTCATTGGGATGGCTTCTCTCGTTGTGGGTCACGGGCTGTAGGGCACACGTGGGCTCAGTCGTTGAGGTGCATGGGCTTAGTTGCTCCTTGGCGTGTGGAATCTTCTCGAACCAGGTCTGACCCCGTGTCCTCTGCGCTGGCAGGCAGATTCTTTACCCCTGGACTACCGGGGAAGTCATGCACGGTTTTGTTAACATTTTTTCTGTCTAAAATTTTTTCAAAGTTAAGTTAACCCCCCAAATTTTAATACATGCCATATACCACTTTAACAGCTGAGAAAGGGTGGCGGTGGCCATGGTGACGGTGGTGGTGTGTTGGACGTGGGTAGGAAGCAATAAAAGCTCAACAGTGCTACCAAGAAATTGGGAAGTCATGCAACCAAATGCCATTATAATTGCCTCAATTTCTCAAATGTTTTGCAAAACAATCTTTTTGCTTTTTCTAGATGCAAAAAGACAGAATTGCCTAGATCATAATAGAAAATGAAAAGATCCTCTGCTTGGCGTTATAGTGATTGTGAGAAACGAATAAATCGCAGCACAGAAGGAATTAATTTCATGAATGTAGATGTAAAATCAAAGTGAATAAGACAGTAATCCCTTGTGGCATCTGTATTTGTTCCGATGGCTCTTATCAAATGTTCTTGGGGATACAGGACATGATATTATTAAGATACCTGGTGGGGGAGGGCAGTAAGACAGATAGAGGAAAGATGCTATAGGTCACGTGCTTGCCTTGCTTGCAGAAACCTGATGAAGACAGTCCCAGATATCAACTCTGGGGTGTGGACTGTGGGCCCGGGAACCTGACCCCAAGAGCCCCTTACAGATATGAGCCCCTGGATTGAGACAGAGATGTGGCCGGAGCATATGGTCCTGATTTGTATCAGAGAACGAGGCTTAGGGATGATCCCCTGCCTCGAGGGAAATAGAGAACACCCTTAATTAGTTAAGGACTTATTAAAGTCTAGCGAGATCTGCTTTAGGGACTGGCTTCACTGGGGAGACAGTTGGGGAGGCCGCTTATCCAACAAGTATTAAATAAAGGTTTCCTATAAATGAGCTTCCTGGGTGGCTCAGGCGGTAAAGAATCTGCCTGCAATGTAGGAAACCTGGGTTCGATCTACGAGTCAGGAAGATCCCCTGGAGAAGGAAATGGCAAGCCACTCTGGTATTCTTGCCTGGGAAATCCCATGGACAGAGAAGCCTGGTGGGCAACAGTCCATAGCGTCACAAAGAGTCAGACATGGCTGAGCGACTGACACTAACTTATAGACGGGGTACAAGGCAAAGCAGTAGAAAGATGCAGAGTCAGGTAAACAGGATCTATATCATTCGGTGACTTCTGGGCTGAAGACTGTTGACCAGGGAATTCCCAGAGAACTGTTTCCGTGTCTTTAAGAGGGACAACCTCCTTCCCTCATATAGGAAACATGAAGATTAAATGAATTGATATACAAAATGCTTCTCAGGTACCAGGCACTTAATAGTTGCTGATTATCCTCTCCTCTGATGCGAGAGCCCATGTGGTCTGGGTGGCTCTAAATCGTGCCACTCTGGCCCGTCACCAGGACAGTTCCATGGACCCAAATCTAGACCTGCTGCCGTCTTACTTACCCCAGGCATCCTGTGAACCTCTGACCTTGCCCTTACACCCCACCCCTGTACCAAGACTGCTCACGCCAGGGCACACATTTGATTAGGAAAGCCACCTAGTTTTAAAATGTGACTCTATTTGGGCTGCAACCGTGACTTCAATTTGTAGATTTCACCGTGGTTGTGCTGTCAAGCAGTGTTCAGGTTTATTAACTTTATATGCATTGGAGTCTTTGAAACTGTTAGTTCATATGTATGGAAATAAATTTTCATGAAATGAACTACAAGCTCTGTTATATGGGACGTCTTTAATAACTAGAGTAAAATAGATTTTAAATGACATACTAGAACAGCAGGTTTCTGCTATAAGTTTGTGTTTACAAAGGGGGAAAGAAAAAGTATAGATGAAAAAAAAAAAGAAAAGGAAATAGATGTGAAGTCTCTGTACTTGGGGTTACATTCCGGGAGATATTTCATTCCTGGTTTCTTTGAATTCCAGCCTTTTCCCCACCCTTAGGAAGTCCTGTAAAGGTTGGGGTTATTTATCTCAACTCGAGGACGACTTGGGGCAGCCGGGGTAGAGCGGAAGGAAATGATAAAGAGGCTGAAGGAAGGTTGAATTGCAGGCAGCCTTCATGGAGCATCTGCTTCAGATCAGGGGTCTCAGCCATGGAGGAAATAGGATCTTGCGGCCACTGGGCTGAAATCGGAGCCCACACCCCGCTCAATGGGACTGAGGCTGTGGGGACTGATCCGTGGACCAGGGGGAAGAACTGATGATCCCTAAGATCATGTCGACAGCTGTCTGCTGGAAAATAAGACAGCTCAGAGCGCTCTTTCCTTCTTAGAGTTAATTCCTCCATCTGCCCTGGGCCACGACTCTACAGGAGATATTTCATAACTGCTTACAGAATGATTCAGGTCTCCACAAAATCAAAACTAGTGCAAAGCATAGAATCCCACAGAGACCAAGAGGAGCTGTGGAGAATGTCTGCTGTTAGAGAGGAAATGTGCTAAGTTGAACCAGGAGCTTAGATTTTTTTTTTTTTTAAGAAGAAGCATAAAGTTGCACATGATACCACTTTATTGCACTGACAAAGAAGGAAATAAAATGGAAGAGCCTATTCTTCCATGTGGAGAAGTCAGAAGAAAGAAAAAAAAATTTACCTTTCCTCTACAGTCTTCTGTTAGAAAAGTCTCTTTAGGTACCCTTTTCTCTGGCTACGCATGCCTAAGAATTTTTGTTTTCAATTGCAGTATAGTTGATTTACAATGTTGAATTAGCTTCAGGTGTATGGAGTGCCTAAGAATTCTGAATTGCCATTCCATTATGATCAGATATGGGTCTCAGACTGGTCCCAGGTATGACTACGAAGTAAGGATACTGATTGCACAAGCCATGCAGGGGAATCAATGTTCTTATTTTATAGTCAAAGCAGATACAGACAATACGTGCATATATCAAACCATCATGTTGTATAAAACCAATACAATGTTATGTGTCAATTACATCTCATTTCAAAAAGCTGACTCCGTTTTCTGTGTTTCTAAAGTATCACATGTGATGTAGGGCATCATTAGTGACCTCTCATTTTTTCAGAATTAAAAAAAAAATTATTATTGAAGTATAGTTGATTTACAATGTTGTGTTAGTTTCAGGTGTACAACAAAGTGATTCGGTATATATTTATATATATATAATATATATAATATATATATTACGTATATATTCTTTTTCAGATTAGTTTCCATTATAAGTTATTAAAAGATATTGGGTATCGCTCCCTGTGCTATATAGTAGGACCTTGACGTTCAATCTATTTTTTAAATTTATAATGTTTATATTGGGCTTTTTTATTATGAAAAGTATTTCTTTCTTTTTGTTTTTCATACCTGACCCTGAGTATTGCAATCAGAGTGATCTCTGGTTTTTACTTGTTGGAAGATGGAGGCAGGACTCCTCCATGCCCCTCCTCCATGACCCAAATGGGATTATCAGCAGACTGTCTCTAACTATGCAGTTCCCTGTGTGTAATATTTTGCACTGAGATGCTTGATAATGATCGTGCTTTGAAGTATGAACTCAGTTTTTAAAGTAGGAGCTCAGTTTTTAAAGTTTGGTCTTTTTATTTTCAATACAATGGGCCATGAAAAGAGGAAAAATTTAATTTTTCTTGTTATTCATTTATCTCTTTTTTTTGGCTGTAGTGTGTTTTCGTTGCTTCGTGCAGGCTTTTCTCCAGTTGCAGCGAGTGGGGCGACTCTTCATTGCGGTGCTCGGGCTTCTTTTGTGTGGGACACAGGCTTCAGTAGTTGCGGGGCATGGGCTTAGCTGCTCTGTGGCATGTGGAATTTCCTGGACCAGGGATCGAACCGGTGTCGCCTGCATTGCAAGGTGGATTCTTAAGCACTGGACCCCCAGGGAAGCCCTTGTTAGGGCATTTTAGACGCTGTCAGGTTTCTTCCGTCGCAGGCTTATTACAGAGGACGCACCGCTGTGTTCAGAATCCACAGCCATTACCCTCGCAGCACTACATACTCGAGACAGCAGAGTGGAACCCAGGAGCTGTGTGACTGTGGGCTGATTTCTTAACTGAGTCATCCATGGTAGGCCTCATGGGCTCTGGACACGCCCTGAAATGCCCTATTTGGAAATTCTGAGAGTAGGGAGTAGTGAGTCTGTTGCTCACTCAGTTGCTCAGAAGAGTTCAGGCTGCCCTGCCAAAGAAAGTAAAGGTAAAACCACATTTCCATGTCTTCTGCTTTCCTGCTGCCATCAGGTCAAGGAGACAAGGGCTGTAAGGACACGGAGACCATGTGCAGACACTGTTCCTGCTTCTTTCTGCCAGCAGAGCCCTGACTGCTCAGGGTGACGGTGGGCCCAGCATGAGAGGGTGACTCATGACACTGCACACCAATCAGGACAGTCCCATCCTCTTGCCTTAGACTGTCAACTGCCCAGCCTCCCTTAGAGAGGGTGTCATTAGCACGTGTTCCATTTCTTGATGGTGAGAAGAATCAAAAACAATTCTGAAGAGTTCTTGCCTTTTTTTTTGGCTGTGCCTTGCAACATGTGGGATCTTAGTTCCCCAACCAGGGCTGGAACCCTTGGCAGTGAGAGCATGAAGTCATAACCACTGGATCGCCAGGGAATTCCCAGTTCTTGCTTTCTTTATACATGAGAAAGTAGTGACTGACTCACCTCCCTTCCCTTTCTTTTTGCCTTGACCTTGCCTGTGATTGTTGGAGCTGCTGCAGCCATCTTGTAACCTTGAGGTAACATGCATGGGGATAATAGGCCAATATGCAAAATGGAAAGACAGAAAGAGTCTGCATCTCTAATGTCTAATGACATTGGCAAGCTGGCAGGCCAATCCTGATATGGACCATATTTGAGTTTCTTGTTAAGTAAACATAAACATTCTAAGGGCTTCCCACATAGCTCAGTTGGTAGAGCACCTGCCTGCAATGCGGGAGGCCTGGGTTCAATTCCTGGGTCCGGAAGATCCCTTGGAGAAGGAAATGGCAACCCACTCCAGTATTCTTGCCTGGAGAATCCCATGGACAGAGGAGCCTGGCAGTCTACAGTTCATGGGATTGCAAGAGTAGGACACAACTTAGCACTATCTTTCTTTTCTTTCTAAACATTCTAATGGTTTAAGTTATAGTTAGTGGAGGATTTCTGCCATCTTAGTGTATACAGTGAATAATCTTTTCAGCTTAAAATAAAATTAATTGATTCTGTTTGTTCAAAAATATACTGCTTATAGCTAGATGATATTTTCATTGGATGACAATAACCCTATTATTATACTAACCTTCTAAATATGCAAGCAGGAAACATATGGAAAAATCAGGAGTGAAAAAAGAGATGCTCCGAACTTAAGCAGTATTCTTCCTTAAATAAAGAATAGTGGGTTTTACCTTACTTTTGGTTAGTAATACCATAATCAGTGAACAGAAATCATTATGTAGGCAAAGAGAATACATTTCTATTTCCAAAGTGGGAATTAATTTTTTTTAATGTTTATTTCTTTATTTTTGGCCTTGCTGGGTCTTTGCTGCTGTGCTCAGTCTTTCCCTGGTTGTGCCGACCGGCTACTCTCTATTGCGGCGCGCAGACTTCTCATCGCGGAGCGTGGGCTCTCGGTGTACAGGCTCAGTAGCTGTAGCGCCCGGGCTCAGCTCCCCTGTGGCACGTGGGATCTTCCCCAATCAGGGATTGAACCAGTGTCCCCCGCATAGGGAGGTGGATTCTTAACCACTGGACCTCCAGGGAAGTCTCAGGAATTAATCTGAAGTACCCAGGCTTTTTTTATTCTAGACATTTCTGTATCAGTAAATATTTGTGCTATTTCATCATATAGCTCACATACTAACATAAAAGAGAAATCTACTAATTAAGGTTTGCATTTTTGTTCTATTTATTTATTTTTACACTCCATTAAAGACATTTCAACATATAAAAGTCTTCTAGGAAATTTGAGGAAGGAAAAAGCCATTGAATTTAGTTAGCACATTCTTCTCCAGGGAAGTTAGTCACATATATTAATATTTCTATGCTGTTTACATAAACTTATATGTTACTTCATATATGTCTGTATACACACACACACACACACACACACATATATATATACATACATATATACATATATATGTGTGGGGGGGTGCATATTTTTAAAGAGCTTTATCGGTCGTTCACCAAAGGTGGAGGCTTGGAAGTTTATCAGCTAGCTTTAGCTGTGTAACAAACCCCTCCAAGAGTCAATGGCTCAAACAGCAGTGCTGTTGTCTCCTAGGTGTCTGGTTGGCTGGAGTAGCCTGCTGTTGGCTGTGGCTTTCTTCCAGGGGAAGGTCGGATGCAGGTTTGCTTTGCATTTCTTGGACCAGCAGGCTGGCTGGGACATGTTTTTCTTGTGGTGATGACAAAAGCGTGAGAAGCAAGAGGGCCAGCCCAGATGTATATTTCAAGTCTTTGCTTGTATCACATCCATTAACATGCCATTGGCCAAAGTGAGTCAAAGGGCCAAGCCCAATATCCATGGGGTGGGAGATGGGCTTTACTACCAGCTGGGAGGGGACACTGCAAAGTCACATCTGAGGTCACAGGAAGGGGGTGGGGAAGAATCGAAAACAATGATGGGAAGAGAGTTGGTAATAAAGGACCAGCTTCTGACACTGTCCTGACAGTTCCGGGAACCCCACAGAGCTAAGAATTAAAGGAAGACTCTTAGGAAACAGAGATGCGTGGTAGTCCTAAGGTGAAATTCCTCATACTGAGCATGTTTACATTATTCTTGGAAAGATGACCTCACAATGCTTTTTCAAAGATCACCATCCCTTTCTACTCTATCTATATGAGAAGGTGGATGTTGACTAAATTTATTGTGGTAAACATTTCCCGGTACATGTAAATTAAACCATCATGCAGTATACCTTAAACCTAATAAAGTAATGTGGGCTTCCCTGGTGGTGCTAGTGGTAAAGAACCCGCCAGCCAATGCAGGAGACATAAGACACGTGGGTTAGATCCCTGGGTTGGGAAGATCCCCTGGAGGAGGGCATGGCAACCCACTCCTATTTTTGCCTGGAGAATCTCATGGACAGAGGAGCTTAGTGGACTATAGTCCATGGGGTCATAAAAAGTCAGATGTGACAAGTGACTTAGCAGGTGCCCATATAGTGAAGTGAAGTGAAAGTGAAAGTCGCTCAGTTGTGTCCAGCTCTTTGTGACCCCATGGACTATGCAGTACATGGAATTCTCCAGGTCAGAATACTGGAGTGAGTAGCCTTTCCCTTCTCCAGGGGATCTTCCCAACCCAGGGATTGAACCCAGGTCTCCCACATTATGGGCAGATTCTTTACCAGCTGAGCCACAGGGGAAGCCCATGCCATATAGTAATGTAAGTCAATTATTCCTCAGTAAAAATAAGAAAAAAAAAAATCACCATCCACCATTATCATATTCATTCACCTTTGTAGAGCTAACCTAGTATTTCTGTGGAGTATAGATAAATTATTTGTCTTTTTAAAAATTAATTTATTTATTTGACTGCCCTGGGTCTTAGAGGCAGCACGTGGGATCTAGTTCCCCGACTAGGGATTGAATCCAGGCCCCTGCATTGGGAGCACAGAGTCTTAGCCTCTGGACCCACAGGGAAGTCTCTTCTTTCTTCTTTTGAAATGAAGACTAGTTGATTCACAGTGTTGTGTTAATTTCTGCTATATGGAAAAGTGATTGTTATACACATATACATTGTTTGTTATATTCTTTTTTATTGTGGTTTATTACAGGATATTGAGGATAGTTCCCTTCCCTGTGCCATACAGTAAGACTTTCTTGTTTGTCCGTCTTTTGTATAATAGTTTGCTTCCGCTAATCCCCAACCCCCCAATCCCTCCCTCCTCAACCCCTCCTCCTCATCGGCAACCACAGTCTGTTCTCTGTGTCTCTGAGTCTGTTTGTTTAGTAGGCAAGTTCATTTGTATCATGGTTTAGATCCTACATATAAATGATATCACATGGTATTAATCTTCCTCTTTCTGATGGACTTCACTTTGATAATCTCTAGGTCCATCCCTGTGGCTGCAAATGGCATTATTTCATTCTTTTTAGAGTTGAGTTTTATTCCATTGTTTGTATGTGCCTCATCTTTATCCATTCATCTGTTGATAGACATTTAGATGGTTTCCATGTCTTGCCTACTGTGAATAGTGCTGCTATGAGCATAGGGGTGCATGTATCTTTTTTTAATTTTAGTTTTGTCTGGATACATGCCCGGGAGTGGGACTGCTAGATTATTTGACAACTCTGGTTATTTGAGGATCCTCCATACTGTTTTCTATAGTGGCTGCACCAACTTACATTCCCACCAACAGTGCGAGAGTGCTCCCTTTTCTCCATACCCTCTCCTGTATTTGTTATTTGTGGACATTTTTTTCGGCCATGCCACAAGGCCTGTGGTATCTTAGTTCCCTGACCAGGGATCAGACCCTGGCCCTTGGCAGTGAAAGCACTGTATCCTAACTACTTGACCCAGAGGGAATTCCCATTTGTGGATTTTTTTAATGATGGCTATTCTTTCCTATGGTCATGTATGGATGTGAGAGTTGGACTGTGAAGAAGGCTGAGTGCTGAAGAATTGATGCTTTTGGACTGTGGTGTTGGAGAAGACTCTTGAGAGTCCCTTGGACTACAAGGAGATCCAACCAGTCCATTCTGAAGGAGATCAGCCCTGGGATTTCTTTGGAAGGAATGATGCTAAAGCTGAAACTCCAGTACTTTGGCCACCTCATGCGAAGAGTTGACTCATTGGATAAGACTCTGATGCTGGGAGGGATTGGGGTCAGGAGGAGAAGGAGACGACAGAGGATGAGATGGCTGGATGGCATCACCGACTCGATGGACGTGAGTCTGGGTGAACTCCAGGAGTTGGTGATGGACAGGGAGGCCTGGCGTGCTGCGATTCATGGGGTCGCAAAGAGTCGGACCCGACTGAGCGACTGAACTGAACTGAACTGATTCTGACCAGTTGTGAGGTGGTACCTCATTTTAGTTATGATTTGCCTTTCTCTAATATTAGTGACATTGAGCATCTTTTCATGTGCCTGCTGGCCATCTGTATGTCTTCTTTGGAGAAATGTCTACATCTTGTGCCCATTTTTTGATTGGGTTGTTTGTTTTTTGGTTGTTGAGTTGTAGGAACTGTTTGTATATTTCGGAGATTAAGTCCTTCTCAGTCACATCAACTGCAAATACTTTCTCCCAGTCCATAGGCTTTCTTTTCATTTTGTTTATATTTTCCTTTGCCGTACAAAAGCTTGTAAGTTTGATTAGGTCCCATTTGTTTATTTTTGCTTTCATTTCTATTGTCTTGGGAGACTGACCTAAGAAAACATTGGTTCAGTTTATGTCAGAGAATGTTTTGCCTATGATCGTTTCTAGGAGTTATATGGTTTCCTGATGTATATTTTTAAGTCTTTAAGGCACTTGAGTTTATTTTTGTGTATCGTGTGAAGATGTGTTCTAACTTCATTAATTTGTATGCAGCTGTCTAGCTTTCCCAATACCACTTGCTGAAGAGACTTTTTCTATTGTGTATTTTTGTCTCCTTTGTCAAAGATAAATTGACCATTAACTGAGTAGGTTTATTTCTGGGCTCTCTGTTCTCTTCCATTGACCCATGTGTCTGGTTTTGGGCCAATATCACACTGTTTTGATTCCTGTAGCTTTGTAGTATTGTCTGAAGTCTGGGAGGGTTATACCACTTGCTTTGTTCTTTTTCCTCAGGATCACTTTGGCAATTCTGAGTCGAATTTTAGGATAATTTGTTCTAGTTTTATGAAAAATGTCATGGATAATTTGATACAGACTGAGTTAAATCTAGAGACTATTTTGGATAGTATGACCATTCTAATAATACTTCTTCCAATCAAAGATCATGGGTTATCTTTCCATTTCTTTCAGTCCTTAAAGGTAATTTATTTCATCATTGTTGCTTATTGTCTCCATATGCTGGAATTGTACAGAGATTGTATTTACAAGATCCATGATGTGTAATGGCCAGTATTTATAACAATAACTTAAATAGTAGTCATGTTCCTCACATGTATTCTTTCATTTGTATCTTCACAGTAATCCTGTGAAGTAGGAACTGTTCATCATGCCTGTCTCACAGATGAGGAAGCTCAGTCCTGCGTTAAGCAACCTACTGAAAAAAAAAATGAAAGTGTTAGTCCTTCAGTCATGTCTGACTCTTTGCAACCCCATGGACCGTAGCCCGCCAGGCTCCTCTGTTCATGGGGTTCTCCAGGCAAGAATACTGGAGTGGGTAGCCATTCTCTGCTCCAGGGGATCTTCCCAACCCAGGGATCAAACCCAGGTCTCCTGAATTGTAAGCAGATTCTTTACTGTCTGAGCCATCAGGGAAGCCCCCAACCTGCTGAAGGTCACAGCTAACACAGCCAGGAATCAAACCTAGTTAGTCGCACTTAAGACTTGCCGGCTTAACAGGACACAGGCTGCTCCTTGTCCCCACCAGGGAAGACACTGCCGAGCTGGTGCTGTTGGAGTCCAGTTCAGCATGCGAAACCACTGCACCCAAACCACCACCATGAAATAGACATGCTGTAGAATAAAACAAATTATGTGTCTCTACTACATTTTTGTGTGTCATAATTCAGAAAATATCTTACCTAGATTGCTTTTGAGTGCAGTGTCCTGAGGATTTGGGTTAACTGTCAGCAGAAGAATGCATATTACAGAACGAATGTGAATTTTTGAACAGTCTTTGCTCCCTCATTGACCAGAGCACCAATTTGTCTGGCATCGGTGGCTTCTCACACCAGTGTGGTCCGGGCCAGCAACGCCCCCAGTGGACTAGCCGCCCAAAGCCTTGCTCCCTGTGACCTGCTGCCCCTGCCCGGCAGGTGCCAGACTATGCCCCTCACTTACCTGTGGACAGCTGCCTGCAGGTGGCTCTTTGTGTTCCCGATGTCCCCTGTAAGTCTGTCTTTTCCTTTCCTTGATTCTTGGCATTCTGTCTTCTTTTCGGAAATCTGGTGTTAATTCAGCACATGGAGCAACAGTGGAGGACCTTCCCCAGAATTCAAGTCCATGGGGAGCTTTTTTCTGTGTCTGAATTGAACTCGTCTGCATTCAATCTCATTCTTTGCTCATCTATCTGAACAAAATGAATCTGAGCTTTTAAGTGCTTTCAGCAATCATTTGTGTTATTTTAAGTTCTACAAATTAATTCCTTTAAAAAGGGTATTCTCAAGAAAAATACTTTGGTATGAGTGGGAGAAAGTAAAGCAAACTCCTTAAGCCCAAGAGTGTTTTCATGTGACTCACAAGCCAACGGTCACTCCTTTAACCAGCATTTATTTTTGCTTCTTTAACAAGAGTGGCATAATCTTGGGGATGCTTTGGAGATGGGTAAGGTTAGCAGGGTGGTGAGGTTCAAATGATTTTATAACCAAGATGGCCCGAGTGCTGACCATTCAGCCTGGACACTTGATCAATAGCCTATGTGGCCATATTGGTGTCACCTTGAGACCAGATGTGCCCCGCTCCAGTTCACACCAGCAGAGGCACTCAATCCCATCACCCCAGCTCTGGATCCAAACTTCTGGGAGGTGCTTTTGTAAATAGAATCTGCCGTCCAAGGAAAAGATTTGTCACCATTTAGGAAATTCCGTTTCTGAAGGCAGTTTCAAAAGAAAGTTTCCAAAGAGATTTTGAGCAGTGACTGGGTTAAGTTATTCCTTCTTCAAGGGTACTGCTGGTTGAGAATACAGAAATTCTGGCATGTTTATTCAAAGACAAGTATTGTTATTTTGTCATACTTCCTGGTGACTGATATACTTAATGGTGGCTTCCAAGAAGTGACTGTCATGTTGATGAAATATCAAGTCAGATGACAGATGCCTGACTTATTTGGGGAACCTTAGTCTGGAGAGAAGGGGAGGGTATTGTCAGATGAGCAAAGGTGGTGTACCACGATCACATTATAAAGGAGAAAGAGTTGAATTTGGAAAGAGAAACCAACCAGCTCCGTGACACTAGGGGCACAGCCCATGCTGTTGGCTTTCCGTGTGTCGGCTGCAAGTTGACGGAGTCTGGAGGAAGAGAGACAAACCCAGAGCAGAAGTGGGAAGAGCTCCGCTGTAACTCACTGCTTCTCTGACGCTGCATGCCTGCAATGTTCCTGTCATTGTGGATTTGCAAACTAGGCTCTGAACACAGAGCCTAGTAAAGAAGACACTGGAAACCTGGGGTTGGCTCCGGAGTTTGTGAACATAATACAGATTTTCCCCAAGGAGACTGTACCTTTTTGTAGCAATTTATTTCAATCTTAACATAAAAAGGAAACGTAAAACTGCTCTTTGTTCTAAAATGCTCACTACTAAGGGACACATTAAATAATTATAGCATCTCTATAACACAGAACATGAAGCAGGCATTAAAAATCTGCTTTTCAGCAAAGCAGTACTATAAGATTGTTCCATACAAACATACATGGAAACATCCGAAACCAATGTGGAAATGACAAAGGCCAAATTGAAACTGAGGTGTTACTTCTGGAGAGGGAATAGAGAAAATGGGGTTCAGGACCTGCAAATGGAGTTTGTTTATTTTTAGAAAACATCTTTATTTTAATTTTTTTGGCCAGGCTGTGGGCATCATGTGGGATCTTAGTTCCCGGACCAGGGAAGTGCAGAGTCTTAACCACTGGACTGCCAGGGAAGTCCCTGAACGGAGTTAATAATCTGTAATGTTTATTTCTGAAGCTGGTGGGTGGATGGGTCCGTGAAGTTTCACTGTGTGAGTCTGCATGCTTTTTGTATGCTTAATTATTTCATAATTAAAAATAATGTTTCAGATTCTAATCATATGACATGGTCATGATAAAACATTAAATGAAGAAATCAGAAGAAAAAGGAAATCAATAAGATATAAAATATATACACAGTATGATCTCAATTTTGTTTTAAAGTAATAGCTATACAGATACATATATACATGTATCCGGAGAAGGCAATGGCACCCCACTCCAGTACTCTTGCCTGGAAAATCCCATGGACGGAGGAGCCTGGTAGGCTGCAGTCCATGGGGTCGCGAAGAGTCGGACAAGACTGAGCGACTTCACTTTCACTTTTCACTTTCATGTAGTGGAGAAGGAAATGGCAACCCACTCCAGTGTTCTTGCCTAGAGAATCCCAGGGACAGGGAAGCCTGGTGGGCTGCCGTCTATGGGGTCGCACAGGGTCGGACACGACTGAAGCGACTTAGCAGCAGCAGCAGCATATGTGTATCTATATGTACATATGAACATGTATATGAATAAAGTAAAAGAGACTATCTCTGGTGATACCTCTCTTCTTGAGTATATATTTTTTATATCTGAACATTTTATAGTAATATCTTTTATAATCTCAGAAGGGCTATTTTAAAATATTATGGTCTCTAATTAATCAAGAAGTGCATTGTACAGTTTTGCTTTTTAAAATTACAGAATAGGGGCTTCCCTGGTGGTCCAGGGGCTAAGACTCCACACTCCCAATGCAGGGGGCCCGGGTTCGATCCCTACTTGGGGAACTAGATCCCACATGCTGCAACTAAGAGTTTGCATGCTGCAACTGAAGGTCCTGCATGCTGCAAGTAAGACCTAGTGCAGCCAAAAAAAAAATCACAGAATACATGCACGCAGTCTTATTGTAAAGAGTCTGGCCGGCCATGACAACACAGAGCTGAGGGTGACGCCCCTCCCCAGCAGTGATGGTTTTGTGTGCATCCTTCTTTGTATATCTGTACACATGTGTGTAGCATGCTCTCATATTTCCTTAAGTGTGATCATACTATGCCTACTGTTTTATGATTTACCTTTCTCATTTCATACTGCATCTTGGGAGACTTCTTTTGGATCTTTATAGGATTCATTCAGGCAAGTCACTAAACACAAACATTAAGAACAACAGACAGCAGGGCTGTCAATATGTATGATCCTATTACCATTTTCTTAATTGTTTTGGGTTTATTTTTGTAGGCGTTTTCCTTCTCTTGTTTTCTGCCTAGAGGAGTTCCTTTAGCATTTGTTGTAAAGCTGGTTTGGTGGTGCTGAATTCTTTTAACTTTTGCTTGTCTGTGAAGCTTTTGATTTGTCCATCAAATTTGAAGGAGACTCTTGCTGGGTGGAGTATTCTTGGTTGTAGGTTCTTCCCTTTCGTCACTTTAAATATATTGTGCCAGTCCCTTCTGGCTTGTAGAGTTTCTGTTGAGAAATCAGCTGATAACCTTATGGGAGTTCTCTTGTATGTTATTTGTTGTTTTTCCTTTGTTGCCTTTAATATTTTATCTTTGTCTTTAATTTTTGTCTGTTGGATTACTATGTATCTCAGTGTATTCTTCCTTGGGTTTATCCTGCTTGGGACTCTCTGTGCTTCTTGGACTTGGTTGACTATTCCCTTTCTCGTGTTAGGGAAGTTTTCAGTTATTATCTCTTTAAATATTTTCTTGGGCTTTCTCTCTCTCTTCTCTTTCTGGGACCCCTATAATGAGAATGTTGGTGTGTTTAATGTTGTCCCAGAGGTCTCTTAGGCTGTCTTCATTTTTTTCATTCTTTGACGGTGGTGAAGAATCCACCATGTAATGCAAGGGACACAGGTTTGATCCCTGGTCCAGAAAGATCCCACTTGCCAGGGAGCAACTAAGTCCGTGTGCCATAACTAGTGAGTCCGTGCTCTAGAGCCCACAAGGCACAGCTCTACTGGAGCCTGTGTGCTTAGAGTCTGCTCCACAGTAAGATAAGCCACGCGGTGAGAAGTCCACACACCACGATGAACAGTAGCCACTGCTCTCCATTAGAGAAAGCCCACGTGCAGCAACAAAGACCCACCACAGCCAAAAAATAAATAAGCAAATCTCAAAAAAAACCCAGACAACAACAATAACAAATGCTGGAGAGAAGGATAATCTGATTTCCAGGGTTGCCTCTTTTTTTTATTGTTTTTTATTTTTATCTTCATAGGATCTGGGAGACTTTTAAATATCAGTATATGGGTTTTACTCATATTTCTACTTCTAAAAATTTAAAACTAAATTTAATTCTATTCATTTAATGTTATTCATCTTAGTAGCTACATATTATTTATAGTATATGAAAATAAATACATATTTATAGTATACCCCTAACATAATTCATTTCACTAAATCACTTACGATGGATATTAAGCCATCCCCTAGATTTTTCTATTATAAACAATGTTTCAGTGGTGATTCTTCTCTTTAGGTGCACAAACATGAATTTTTGTAAGAAAGATCCCTAGAAACAGGTCTCTAGGTCAGAGAGTACACATGTATTTAATGACAAATACTACCACACTGCCTTACTGAAAGATTTTGTCACTTAGTACTCCTGACACATATGAGTCCTATTTCCTCAGGTCTTTGTTTTTCACTAACATCTTGTCTTGAAAAACACAAGTTTATCAAGAACGTTTCACAGATTTCTTGAATGAGCATGTATACCTTTTAAGAGAAAAAATGTTTTTAAATTAAATAGAAATGTTGCTTTTCAAGACTGAGAGCAAATGCAGCAAAATGGTAAAAGTGGTTCTTTTTGGAAGACAGGCTGTGGGCAATTTTCATTTCTTTTGGATCTGCACAAAGGGCAGTAATTTAAAAACAACGATGCTAACATTCAAACAGAAATGTTATAGAAAATAATAGTGAGCGAGAGAGAGGTAGATGTTAAGTCCCTGTCCAGTTAGCCTTCGGATAGAATAGAATTGGTTTGTTTATACTAACCAGTGATGCTAGTTTTGGTATTCAGTATACAAAAACAGTTATCTGGAACAGACATTAGAGTGGATTCTTGAAAATGCTATTAAAAACACATATAATCATTATGCTCTGAGAGTAGAAATGACAATACCTTAGAAAAAACTTATCTTACCATTTTCTGCTAGTTGCTGTTGTTCAGTCGCTGAGTCATGTCCGACTCTTTGTGACCCCATGAATGGCAGCACACCAGGCTTCCCTGTCCTTTTGCTACCTCCCAGAATTTGCTCGAACTCATGTCCATTAAGTTGATGACGTCATCCAACCACGATGCCTTCTCCTCCTGCCCTCAATCATTCCCAGCATCAGGGTCTTTTCCAGGGAACCAGCTCTTTGCATCAGGTGCCAAAGTATTTTCTGCTAGAACCCAGCCTAATTTAAAAGGACATTGGCTTGTAAAACAATATGATATGAAAAACAATAAAATTATAGGTATAATGAATGTCTTTACTGAGAAGTTACTGCCAGTGTACACTGACTGTTACACATTATTTTCTTTTATAAGATAATAAACTATTAAGCAATTGTTCATTCTCTTAAGGTTATCCTAGAATAGTATTTGTATGAAAGTGTTCAAAAAGTAAATTATGAGGTCAATTTTCTAATGCAGTATTCCAAGTTCAGTGAAACTTTTTGCAAACACTTCACAGGTGGTGTCAGTGTGACAACACTGCAGAATGAACCCACTCTGTCAAGGATTTATTGCCCTTAGTTTAAAATGGTTGAGTTTTGAAACATATGGTTCCCAGCTGAAGCTTTATCTCTGCTACTATTTTTCCTCCCAGAAGATTATACACCAGTTTGATAAATTTCATCAGTGGGAAAATATTTTCTCCTCAAGTTAGGGATGAATTTCTGTAGTTGGAAACATTTCTTATATTAAAGACACTGATTTGGAACGTACTCTTCTTTGAATGGTAGGAGTAAGTCTTCAGTCAACAGTCATTAGAACATGGAGAATTGCAAAGCAACATGTCAGAAGGTTGCCGAAATCTTGTAGAAAACCAGAGCTTCAGAACAATAGAGGCATTGCCTTCCCTGGGTGTATGTTAGCACGTGTGTTTACGACAGCACTGCCCAGCTGTCTGTAGGGGCTGGAGGGGACGAGGGGTGTGGGGAACCTTATAGCTCAAACCTACTAAGAAGGTACAAGAGGTTGAGGAGGGCACCACCGTGGACTTGGAACAGTGGAAGAAATCAGGTGTAGGATCTTGTTATTGGGAAGACTGACTAGCCAAAGGGCTGGCGCTCATCCACCCCCGACTCAGGAAATCACCAAGCCTGGTCCTGACTGCAGGGTCCTGGTCACACACACTGCCTCTGAGATCCTAGATAATGATGCCTTTAGAGGCCAAGAGTATTAACTTCCTGCCACCCAACCAGATCCCCCGGAGGAGGGCATGGCTCCCCACTCCAGTCTTCTTACCTGGAGAATCCCATGGACAGAGGAGCCTGGCGGGCTATGGCCCATGGGGTTGCAAAGAGTCGGACACGACTGAAGTGACTTAGCACACACACACCCCATCCCCACCAGTCATGGGAATGGGCTGCTGAAAGGACCCGGGTCACTATGCTCTTGGGAGCAGGAGGTCTGGGTTGCCTCATTGTCAACCTGATCTTCTCTTGGCATTGCTGACTCTGCTCTTCACCCCTTTATACTTTCATCCTTCCTCTCTCCCTCCCTTGCTTTCCTCTTGTGTACTTGCTTCTTCATTTTTTTTAATGATCCTTTTGCTTTCTTGAGGAATCCTTCTGTGTATCCCTCCCCTCCCTCCACCGGCTATATTCCTTCAGGGCATGGACGAAAGCAAACATTAAGTAAATGTATTTTGAATGAATAAATAAATGGTCATGTGTGACTCAGACTTTTAAACATTTATGCAAACATTTTAAACTCTTTTATGTTTGTCTAATTATGCTGTATTTTTACATAATGAGTTCTTTAGCTTGTTACTTACCAAATGAAGTCATTCTTAATTGTTTTCATTATATGTTATAGAGAATGCAGGCAGTACTTTTTAATTGAAACATCTTGGGATTCAATGAAAAAACCTGGATTCACTCTATCCAGATTGTATATGTTTTCAGAGAATCTGAACACTTGATTCACTTCTCAATGTTTGAGCTTTTAGCCTAAACTGTTCTGATGCTGTCTTTAAATTTTTTTTTATTATGTATTTATTTGACTGCACTGGGTCTTAGCTGTAGTATGTGGGATCTTTAGTTGCAGCATGTGGGATCTATTTCCCCGACCAGGAATTGAACCTGGTTCCTTGCATTGGGAGTGCAGAGTCTTTGCCCCTGAACCACCAGAGAGGTCTCTGATGCTGTCCTTTTTTCAGCAGAACTTCTTTTCCCTTTCCAACCCCCATCTCCCTTTCAATCCTTCTAGGTACAGTGATTGAAAATGCTTCTAGTATTTTCTTTTGTGGAATCTCAAAGTGTTTAAGTCTGATGTAATGTTTTACTGCCTTTTGGGACTTAAAGCCCTTATTTTCAAGCAACTGATTCCTCGGGAGAACTTTCCACAGGTCTTTAACCAATGGCTCAGAGGTCTTCTTTATTAATGCATAGAGGATTTATTTTATCCCTAAACAAGTCATCTGTAACTTTCCACCTGAGCAAATACCCTTTTTCTAGAAGTAGGATCTGTTGGTGGGAGGGGTGCCTAAGAAAGTTCTCCTGAGTAATCACCACTTCCTTCTTTAAAAAAAAAAGCAAACTTTGAGAAGTGATTTACATACCATAAAGTTCACCCTTTGAAACGGTACAATTCAGTGGTTTTTAGTATATTTACAGTGTTCTGTTAACACCACCACCATAATCTAATTTTAGAACATTTCCATTGTGGCTCAGAAAACCTTGTATAATTTAGCAGTCACTCCTCTTTCCTCCATCCTCTCCTCCCCTTCGTCCCAGGCAATGACTACTCTACCTTCTGTCTTTGTATATTTGCACATCCTAGACATTTTATATAAATGGTCCCATACAATTGTGGCCTGTTGTGTCTAGTTCCTTCCCCTTACCATAATGTTTTTGAGGTTCACCCAAGTTGTAGCATGTATTAGTATTTCATTCCCTGTTACTGCTGAATAATATTCCACTATATGGATATACCACATTTGCTTTATCCTTTCTTCAGTTGATGGACATTTGGGTTGTTTCTACTTTGGGGCTATTATGAACAATGTTGCTATGAATGTTCATATACAAGGTTTTGTGTGGCTATATGTTTTCATTCCTCTCGGCTGAAATGAAAAATACGCTTCTAGGAGTGTAATTGCTGGCTCGTAGGGTAACACTTCCTCACTTACATTTTGCAGAGCTGACAGACTGCTTTCCAAATGGCTGCACCATTTTATACTGTGCCAGCAATGTCTGAGGGTTCCGATTTCTCTACCTCCTTGCTAACACTTGTTATTGTCTTTTTTTTTTCATCGTTGTCATACTAGTGGGTGAGAAGTGGTGTCTCATTGTGGTTTTGATTTGCATTTCCTTAATGATTGATGATATTAACCATCTTTTCATGTGCTTGTTAGCCACTCACATGTCTTCTTTGGAGAAATGTCTATTCAAATCCTCTATTTGTGGGGCTTCCCTTGTAGCTCAGTCGGTAAAGAATCTGCCTGCAGTGCAAGAGACCTGGGTTCGATCCCTGGGTCAGGAAGAGCCCCTGGAGAAGGAAATGGCAACCTACTCCAGTATCCTTGCCTGGAAAATCCCATAGGAGGAGAAAATCCCATAGACAGAGGAGCCTGGTGGGCTGAAGTCCATGGGGTCGCAAAGATTTGGGCATGACTGAGCGACTAACACTTCATTTGTCTTTCTGTTATTTATACCATTTGGGATTTTTTTTTAAAATTGTTGAATTGTTAGAGTTCTTCATATATTATGGGTACACCTCTTCCTTCTTCATCAACTGTTTTCACCTGGCTTTTGGGACATGACACTGATTTTCCTCCGTCATTGTTTACTCTCCTCAGTCTTCTTTGCTGGCTCTTTCTCTTCTCCTTGATCTTAAGGAAAACTTATTATTGAAAGATAACATATAAATAGAAATGGCTTAAATAATTTTCACCAGGGGAATGCACTTGTTTACCCAGTGCCCAAATCAAGGAGTAGAACATCCTGAGCACCCAGAAATGACCCTCCCATTCTCCCCAGTCACTAGCTCACCAAGGATGACCAGCTGTCCCGACTTCTAACATCATGGGTAAGTTTTACTCATTAAGGAATTTCAAATAAACAAGATCATATGGTACAAATTCTTTTTTTAATGGCTTATTCACTTGTATGTAGTTGGAGATTGTTTGTTTGCATTGTTGTAGGGTAGTCCATTCTGTAAACTGACCACAATTTATTCATTCCACTGTTCATGGACATTTACATGTTTCCGATTTGTGCCTATTAGTCATGGCACTCTTTTTAACATTCATTTTTTTATATAATTTTATTTACTGATTTATTTTCAGCTGTGCTCGCTCCTCATTGCTGTGTGCAGGCTTTCTCTAGTGGCAAGTAGGGCCACTCTGATTATGACGCACAGACTTCTGCTTGTGGCCGCCTCTCTTGTTGTGGAGCATGGGCTCTAGGGTGCTCGGGCTTCAGTAGTCATGGAATGTGGGCTCAGGAATCACGGCTCCTGGGCTCTAGAGCACAGGCTCAATAGTTGTGGCACACAGGCTTAGTTGTTCTGTGGCATGTGGGATCTTCCCAGATCAGGGTTGAACCCGTGTCTCCTACAAAGGCAGGCGGATTCTTTACCACTGAGCCACCAGGGAAGCCCTTGAATATTCTTGTGCTCGTGTTTTGGTAAATATACATACACACATACATACCTGCCAGATGAAGACCTTGGAGTAGAATGCTATTTATTGAGTATTCAAGATTTGTTCAAACTTTGCAGCTGCTAACCTTTAATTTTCCAAAGTGGTTGTACCAATTTATAGTCCTACAGTCCTAATTCAGCGTATAAGGATTTTGGCTGTTTCACATCCTTGCTAACACTTGGTATCTTCTGTATTTCTTTTTATTTGAGCTATTCTGGTATGTCTATAGTGGTATTACATTATGGTTTTATTTCCATTTCTCTGGTAAGTAGTGAAATCGAGTACCTTTTTATACATTTGTACATTTACTCTTTCAGAGTGCCAGTGTAAGGTGGGTTGTATTTGATCACGTTCTAACATTGTCTTCTTTTTCAAATTGTCTTGTAGGAGTTCTTTATATAATCTATTGACAAGGCTTTCGTCAGATACGAGTATAGTGGATCTATTATTTGCCCTGCCTTTTGAATATCTTAATGTTGTCTTTTGAAGAACAGAAGTTCTTAATTATAATATAGTTAACTTTATCATTTTTTTTCATTATGATGAGTACTTTCTGCATCTTGTTTAAGCACTTTATGCCTACTTCAAGATCATAACAATGTTTCTCTGAGTTTTCTTACACATTTAAATCAGTAACCCATCTGGTAAGAGGTAGAGGCCAAGATTTCTTCCCCTGAGGATATCCACGACCAATTGTTGAAAAGACTTGCCCTTCTCCACTGCAGTGCCTGGTCACCTCTATTATAAATCAGGTAACCTTTATGTATGGGTCTATTTCTGAACTGTTTGTGTTGTTCCTCACAGGTCCATTAGTCCATCTTTGTGTTAATATCACTGGCTTAATTACCATAGCTTTGAAAAGCTAGGTTTTGATATCTGGCACTGAAGTCTCCAGGCTTCATTCTTCTTCAAGATTGTCTTGGCTCTTCTCAGCCTTTTGCATTTCACATATATTTTAGAATCAGCTTGGCAAGTTACACACAGAGACACAAACACACTCACACCCCCATAAACCTTCCTAGGATTCTGATTGGCATTGTGTTGAATCTAGGCAGTTTCTAAGTCACAAAAATGACATTCTATTTACTTAGGTCTTTTAAAAGTTCTCCTCAATATCAGTTTGTAATATTCAGTATATAGGTTTGGTGCATTTTCATCAGATTTACTATTAGGTATTTGTTTTTCAAAAGGTAAATGGTTTTACTTTAAGGGTTTAATTTCCTGTTTCTTTATTGTTGGTATATAGAAATTGATTTTTGTAAACTAACTTTGTATCCAGTTACCTTGCTAACTTCACTCATTAATCCTAATATCTGAAGATTATTTTGGAGTATCTATGTATACAATCATGTGATCAGTTTTGTTTTTTCCTTTTTAACTCTTATCCCTTGCTAAAACCATGTTCTCTTTCATATATTTTAGTCTTTATTGATCATTTCTCTTGTTATAGTCCAAAGTCAATGGTAAGTAAGAATTAGCAGTTCTCAACTTCCCCAAATCCTCAGTCCTCCTTTGTAGGACAAATTTCACATTTGTAAAATGATATTTTGCCCAGGGGTCATTTGTAATCATATTTTGGCCAAGTGTTCCTCAGCTTCATACTTGGATTCCTTTAAAACTCCCAGATAATTTCTGAGTTCAGTTCAGTTTAGTCACTTAGTCGTGTCTGACTCTGTGATCCCATGGATTACAGCATGCCAGGTTTCCCTGTCCATCACCAACTCCTGGAGCTTGCTCAAACTCATGTCCATTGAGTCAGTGATGCCATCCAACCATTTCATCCTCTGTCATCCCCTTCTCCTCCTGCCTTCAACCTTTCCCAGCATCAGGGTGTTTTCCAATGAGTCAGTTCTTCGCATCAGGTGGCCAAAGTATTGAAGCTTCAGCTTCAACATCAGTTCTTCCAATGAATATTCATGACTGATTTCCTTTAAGATCGACTGGTTGGATCTCCTTGCAGTCCAAGGGACTCTCAAGAGTCTTCTCCAACACCACAGTTCAAAAGCATCAATTCTTTAGCGCTCAGTTTTCTTTATGGTCCAACTCTCACATCCATGCATGACTACGGGAAAAACCATAGCTTTGACTAGACAGACCTTTGTTGGCAAAATAATGTCTCTCCTTTTTAATATGCTGTCTAGGTTGGTCACAGCTTTTCTTCCAAGGAGCAAGTGTCTTTTAATTTCATGGCTGCAGTCACCATCTGCAGTGATTTTGGAGCCCAAGAAAATAAAGTCTCTCACTGGTTCCATTGTTTCCCCATCTATTTGCCATGAAGTGATGGGACCAGATGCCATGATCTTAGTTTTTTGAATGTTGAGTTTTAAGCCAGCTTTTTCACTCTCCTCTTTCACTTTCATCAAGAGGCTCTTTAGTTCCTCTTTGCTTTCTGCTATAGGGGTGGTATCATCTGCATATCTGAGATTATTGATAATTCTCTCAGAAATCTTGATTCCAGTTTGTGCTTCCTCCAGCATGGCATTTTGCATGATGTACTCTGCATATAAGTTAAATAAGCAGGGTGACAATATACAGCTTTGACATACTCCTTTCCCACTTTGGAACCAGTCCATTGTTCCACATCCGGTTCTAACTGTTGCTTCTTGACCTGCATACAGATTTCTCAGGAGACACATCAGGTGGTCTGGTATTCCCATGTCTTTAATTTTCCACAGTTCATTGTGATCCACACAGTCAAAGGCTTTGGCATAGTCAATAAAGCAGAAGTAGACGTTTTTCTGGAATTCTCTTGCTTTTTCTGTGATCCAAAAGATGTTAGCAAATTGATTTTTGGTTCCTCTGCCTTTTCTAAATCCAACTTGTACATCTGGAAGTTCTTGGTTCATGTACTGTTGAAGCCTTGCTTGGAGAATTTTGAGCATTACTTTGCTAGTGTGTGAGCTAAGTGCAACTGTGCGGTAGTCTGAACATTCTTTGGCATTGTCTTTCTTTGGGATTGGAATGAAAACTGACCTTTTCCAGTCCTGCAGCC
>NW_011494763.1:837280-843874 GCF_000754665.1 Bison bison bison
CTGGCATATTGAGTGTAGCACTTTAACAGCATCATCTTTTAGGATTTGAAATAATTTCTAGATAATTTCTAGATGGCCTAAATGTTTAAATCTATTTTAATCTATCTATTTGACTTGATCAAATTTCACTTATAATTGTCAATGTAAAATGGTAACAGCCTAATCAATTTAGCTGAATTTGTGTTTGAGATAGTGAGGAGTATCAATATAACATGGCTGAAATTTAGGGTGGTAGAGGTGTGAGAGAGACAATTGATGTGACAGCTTGTTTCAGGCAGAGCAAGAGATGAGAGAAAGAGGTAGGGGGTGGTCCTAATTACAGAAGTGACATCCCAATTAGAAGTGAATCAGCCAGTGGGTCCAGCCACAATCAAGGGGAGATTACACAAGGGTGTGAGCAGCAAGAGGCGGTAATGACTGGGAGCATTTGAGAGGCTGCCTGCCACCTCCCCCTCTGGCTTTCTCGAGGTGACTGTTTCAACCTTGCTCTGCAAAGGTCAGCCTAATTTAAATCATGACCAAATTATGCTATAATTTTTAATTAAGCTTGCCCTCCATGCCACACTTTCCCCGGCCTCAGGCCCGGGTGTCTTCCAGCCTGCAGTACAAGGCCACTCTTGTTCTTTATTAGAAGTCATCTTTCTGAGGCCTCCAGTTGCTGCCCCTCTGTTGACAAGCTTAAATCTCTCACCCAGATTTTATATCCTGTGGCTTTTCATTTGTCCTCCAAAAACTTTTAGATTTTTCATTTTTGCTCTGTATTCTCTATGTCTAAAACCAAAATAATCAGTTTTCTACTTCTGTTAGGGCTGAGACATTAAGACCAAGAAGGGAGAGTTGATAAAAATGCGATGCTGGAATATAATGGCCTAAACATTGTCTTTTCCCCCCTAACAAACTGCATACTCATATACATACTGCCTCTTCTCAGTCAGGTCATTACCAACAGGTGTCTGTTGCAATCATAGGGAAACATCCACCAGATTCACTGAACCCACCCCCATACCTGCATTGGCGACCATGTAGTTTGCCGTCTGTCCTGGCCATGACCCAGCAGAGGCCAAGTCCTCCTCTCAGGCTCCAGGACTCATCTCCTGTCACCTGGTCTGGACTCCATCTAACACCCCAGGATGTTGCTCCAGCAATACACTTTCTTTCCTGAATCATCAGTTTTCTCATCTTCACTAGATCTTTCATCAGAATACCAATGTGGTATTTCGCTTAAAGATCTGAAAATCTTTCAATCCCACTTACTGTTCTAGCTCTATTTTCTCTCTTTTTTTAGTAAAGTCGGTGAGAGAGTTGGTGATAGTTGCTATCTCCAATTTTCATTCGCTACGAAATCCACTCCAACCAGTCTACTGAAAGTGTGCTTTCAGCATCACCAATGACCTCCATGTTGTTAAATCTGAGCGTTAAGTCTTGGACATCTTACTTATTGTGCAATGATTACTCTCCTCTTTAAGACACCTAGGCGTCCAGGCTGCCACACTTTCCCACTTAGCTGCTTGTTCCCTCTGTCTTCATTGGTTTCTCCTCATCACCACAAACGTCACAGTAGAAAACGATGTTCAACTTTTCTGTCTGCCCTTATTCCCTTGGTTTCAAACACCATTTTTTTGCTGATGATTCCTGAACTTCCATTCCTAGGCACAGCCTCACCCCTAACTCCAGACTCATGTAATGAAAAAAAATTTTTTTAATAACAGAAATGGTATAGGGACTTCCCTGGAGGTCCAGTGGTTAAGAATATGCTTTCCAATGCAGGGGACACAGGGCTGATTGATGATCAGGGAACTAAGATTCCCACATGCCACGGGGCAACTAAGCCTGGGAGCCACAGCTGGAAAGTCCGTGTGCAGCAGGAAAGACCTTAGTGCAGCAACCCGCCCCGCCCCGCCCCCTGCCAAAATGCTATAAAGACGACTCCAGAGCAAGAACATCTGAGTCTAACAGGTGCTGAAAGAACTTACTGGGCTTCCCTCATCTGACTAAAGCAAGGGCTTCATGCGAGTCAGCCACCGGTCCCGCACCCACCGCCCTACCCTTTCCCCAGCAAGTCTCCCATCAGGGAGGTGACTTACCTCAGGCACTGGGACATTCCAAAAGAGAAAAAAAAGACCATTTAAACAAGCCTCATCAAAACCTCCATCCTTGAAAGACTTAACCCTCCCCTGTGCCCCTGCCCTTTGTTAAACTGGTATATAAACCTTTACCTTGTGCTGTTTGGGGAACTATTCTCTCTGTAGAAGTCCTCCTGCAGGCATAGTAAAAATTTATCCCGTTAATCTGCTGTCAGTTAATTTGCTGGGACTGGTAACCCAGTTCTAAATTGGTAGAGGACAAGTGTTTCCTCCCACCCGTGACTCACCACCTATTCGATATCTCAATTTGATTGAAAACAGGCATCTCAGACTCACTCTGTCCCAAACTAAACTCTGATCTTCAAACCTCTACTTGGTTCTACTGGCTGTTCTTTCCAGACATACCTGGGATCTGCCACTTGTCACCAGCTCCCCGTCACCACTTTCTTCCCCAGTCATGGTCTTTTCTTGCCTGGGTTATTACAACAGACCCCTGACTGTTCTCTCTGATCTGGCCCTGCTCCACTTCGGACTACTTTCAGCACAGCAGACAGAAGGATCTTGTTTGAATGATCAGATCACATTTCTGCTCCACATCTTCTCACTGAAGTAAAGTCCTCACAGTGGTCCACAGGCCTGAGAAGAGCTGCCTGTGTTCCCTCACCTCCTACTTGTCTCCCTCCACACCCCCCAGAACACTGGGCAGGCGCCCACCTCAGGCCCAGGTACCTGCCGTCCCCTCTGCTTTGAACATCTTTATCAGGAAGTGCTACTTCACCTCCAAGTTTTCCTTTTATCAGTCTTCTTTTATAAATGTTGATTCTGACCATTTTAATTATTTATTTACTTATTTATTTTGGCCATGCCATGGGACACTCGGGATCTCAGTTCCTCGACCAGGGATTGAACCCGTGTCCCCTGCAGTGGAACTGCAGAGTCCTAAGCACTGAACCAGGGAAGTGCCCAAGTTTTTCTTCAAATGTCATCTTCTCAGTAAGACCTTCCCTGACTCAGCGGTTTTAAAATGGCAGCATTTACACTCACTCCTGGGAAAGATTGAGGGCAGGAGGAGAAGGGGATGACAGAGGATGAGATGGTTGGATGGCATCACTGAGTCGATGGACATGGGTTTGGGTGAGCTCTGGCAGTTGGTGATGGACAGGGAGGCCTGGCGTGCTGTGGTTCATGGGATCGCAGAGTCGGACATGACTGAGCGACTGAACTGAACACCCACTCCTTCTCTCCTTTCAGGCTGTTTTTCTCCATTGTACTTGCCGCCACCTCATATCCTGTATAATTTATGGTTTGTTTCTCTCCACTAAGGCAGGGACTTTTGTTTTGCTCACTTTGTATTTCTAGACCCCAAGAACAGTGCTTTCATGTAGTAAGCCCTCCATAATACTTGTTGGATGCAAGGTGAACAAATGAAGGTGTGAGAAGTAGATCCCATTCGTGGGCTTGAAAGGGAAGTTCTGTGATGCCAATAAACCTTAATTTTGCACTTGACCTTCTCCTGTCCTCCCCTGGAAACCCTGATGATATACTGTGCGCAGTGGTGGGCCCTGGGAGAACAGCAGTGAATAAGGTTGAGCTCTGTCCTGACTTCAGAGTTTAATTCTCCACTTTCTGGTTTTACCCTGTAATAGTGAATCTCTCTTTAACAGAGGACATAATGACCTGTCATTAGGAGCATGCCTGTCATCTGAGCATCTTTACAGAGGTAAAAACGCTTGGTGACTCTCACTGTTCACGTCTACCTTTGTGTTCAGCCTGGCTTTCTGCTTCACCTAGGTCCCTTTAGTAATTTGGGGTTCACACCCAATAATTGGGGGTTCACACATGCTTTCTTCTTTTCCGGCTTGAAAATCTTTAGATAATTTTTCTTAGTATCAAAAATGAAATACTTCTTCCAACTTTCCTGTATTTGTGAATATACAAAGTTGAGTTGCACGATAACATATGTCCTCCATATATAATGAGGTCTTTTGGCAATGTTTTCAATGTATCCTCTTTTTTTGCCACACTGTGACCTAAAACATCTTGCTTAACTGGATAATGTTGTCCCTGAATTAAGACTATTGTAATCCACTGGCACCCCCACTTTCTGCTCCAGGTTAGCCTTCGTATTATATTTAACATAAATATGTATTGTAAATATAAATTCTACAATATTGGTTCTCTTAATTTGCTCTCTCACTCTTTGCCAACTGGAGTTCTCAGCTCTGCTTATACTCCACCTAATCCTGAGGAGTACATGTTCATTCTCAAGTGCCCTCACTCCCATCAATCTAAATCTTATGCTTTCTTTACAGTCTGGCTAAAATATCCTTTCCTGAGGTATTTTTTGGGGGGGAACATCTTGATCCAAAATCATTTCTTGATTCTAAATGCCTTAGCAACTCACATGACAGTTCATGCTATGCTGTGTGTTTGTATATTGCTTCAGTTCAGTCGCTCAGTCGTGTCTCTTTGCAACCCCATGAATCACAGCACGCCAGGCCTCCCTGTCCATCACCAACTCCTGGAGTTCACCCAGACTCACATCCATCGAGTTGGTGATGCCATCCAGCCATCTCATCCTCTGTTGTCTCCTTCTCCTCCCACCTTCAATCTTTCCCAGCATCAGAGTCTTTTCCAATGAGTCAACTCTTCGCATGAGGTGGCCAAAGCTGGAGTTTCAGCTTTAGCATCATTCCTTCCAAAGAAATCCCAGGGCTGATCTCCTTCAGAATGGACTGGTTGGATCTCCTTGCAGTCCAAGGGACTCTCAAGAGTCTTCTCCAACACCACAGTTCAAAAGCATCAATTCTTTGGCGCTCAGCCTTCTTCACAGTCCAACTCTCACATCCATACATGACCACTGGAAAAGGATTTGCTTATAGTCTCTGCTAATGTAATTTCCTTTATCTTTCTTTAAAAAATGCCCACATTGTTTTAATATGAGGTAAAATCAATAATTTGATAAGTGATTTAGGGATGAAGTTAACTTTTGAGATTTGTAAGCAATGGTTAAGCAATTGTAAATTAGTGGCCTAGATGGAAGTAGTCTAGATGGAAGCCTTGTACCATGGGCTATGAATGTCTGTCCGGTATAAGACAGATGGAATTGTTATATTAGCTTATAATTACATCTCAGATGCATAGGGCTTCCCAGGTGGCTCAGTGGTTAAGAATCCACCTGCCAACGGAGGAGAGGCAGGAGACTCAGGTTCAATCTCTGGGTCGGGAAGATGCACTGGAGAAAGAAACGGCAACCCACTCCAGTATTCTTGCTGGGGAAATCCCACGGATAGCCTGGCCGGCTATAGTCCATAGGGTGGGCAGAATCCAATACGACTGAGCAACTAAGCACACACGCACTCAGATGCATAACTTGCTTTTGCCCTGTTATCATTTATTCATGCTTTTATTTGGGCACATGATTGTTTCCTATCTTTTGATTTCCTCACTCCAGTATTCTTGCCTGGAGAATTCCATGGACAGAGGAGGGCAGCAAGTTACAGTCCATGGGATCTCAGAGTCGGACACCTCTGTGCGACTTTCACTTTCATACTTTAATGTGAGGAACGGAATGGTGATTTAGGAAAGGCGGTAGATTAATGGGTTAAATGACTGCTCCAGTCTCTAAGAACACAAAGCGAGCAACTAGGTTATTAAAAATCTTAGTCATTTAAAAATTAAGTAAAATACTGAAAGCATAATTCCGTTAGGCTTTTAACTCGAGCTCATAGGTGACCATCTTCCCCGCCCCGCACGTGAACTCTCAATATGGAATCTCAGTTTATGTGGGTGAGGGGGTTACTTTGCCCTATAGTTGCATCCTATTTAAAAAAATCCGAATAACCTTAACTTCACTGCCAGATAAATCAAAAGGGGCGACTGTATCCTAAGTGGACTAGTACTAACTCCTCTGGGTCGAGACAGGCTCACCCCATGATCTTTTTTAATACCTGAAAAATGCTGGAATCTTAATACTTTGTAGAGAAGTTAGCACGAGGGACATGAACAGCACTCATCCTTGATAAATGATTTTTATCAAGCAAGCCAAGCAAGCTGACACGTGCTTGGCACTACAAACACTGGAAAGGGTCTGAACAAGGCGCTCTGAATGAGAAATCTGAAATAATCGTGACTTCTCTCCAGGGTTTCTAAGGCGATGGGCACTGTGGGATCGACTAGCCAAAGTCCAGTGGGACCCGAGTCGGGCCAAGCGGCCGAGGGGCGGCAGCAGACAAAAGTTGCCGGCAGGGCGCTCCGCTCGGCTCGGGGGACGGCGCATTGGCCACGCCGTTGCTCCGGAGGCTCGCGGCTCCCCGCCCGAGACCAGCCGGGCTGAAGGTGGGGCCGTAGAGGGCGTCTGGCCGGTACACCGGGCGCCGCGGACCCTCGTGTCCGGCGCCTCCCGCCCGCCGGCCGGCCGCCAGGGCCTCCGCTGCGCGCGCGGGGAAAAAGAGCGCGGCGGTTGAAACCGTTACCACCCCCGAGTTTTGAACTGGTTCAAACTTGGCTT